>NC_059301.1:24525749-24545749 GCF_017591435.1 Portunus trituberculatus | reverse complement strand
AGAGAGAGAGAGAGAGAGAGAGAGAGAGAGAGAGAGAGAGAGTTACTATGTCAACCTGGTTACTATGATGAGTTGGTGCCTGGTTCTCTTTCTGCCCGGCTTGCTGTCGCCCGTCTGCTTAACCCCCGTCAAGGGAATACTCAGCAAAGGTTCCTCTCCGTCAGGGTTAATCTGCTCACAATCCATCTGCATGTAATCCTCTTAGCCACACGAGGCATCACGGGGCGCCGCCTTACGTACGGGACTTGCGGCTTCCCTCTCTCCCCTTAAAATCCTTCTCATCTCTTTCTTCGTCCCCTCTGCTTCTCCTCTGTTTTGTGTGTGTGTGTGTGTGTGTGTGTGTGTGTGTGTGTGTGTGTGTGTGTGTGTGTTCGTCTTTTCTAGTACTGTTTTCCTTTATTGTTTTTTTAATTTTTCAGTTTGTCATCTAAACCTGTACCGCCTCATCATCTTTCTCTTCTTTTCTCCTCCTCCTCCTCCTCCTCCTCCTCCTCATTCTCCACCTCGTCCTCTCCATTTCACCTCACATTACTCTCCAACGCGTCACATTTACTCCTCACTACCTGATGATTCTACTGACGCTGAGTACCACCTGCGCAGTCCACCTGGCTAATGACTTTATTACCCCTCCCCTCTCCACCTCCACCTCCACCTTTACCTGCACCCGTTACGAGAAAAAAAAGAAAGAAAACAGGCACCGCAAGTCTCTGCAACGTGCGGTGGGGAAGAGAACAATGAGAGAAGAGGCTAAGGAGTTTGAGTACGAAGTTATTAGTTGAAGAGGTACGAGAAGAGAGTAGAAGGCGGATCATTTGTTACCTGAAGGAGTACTTAGGTTGAAAGAAAGACCACGAGGAGATAAGAAAGAAGCAACAGGCTGATAAGAAAGAAAGAATTAGTGCGAGTGCAGTTACGGTCAGATAAGATTGCAAGGGATGGACGGTTGATAGTGGTGTGGATAGATGGAGTAAAGGATGGGGAGAGTGGAGAGTGTTTTGGTTCAGGTGTTTTAAAGGTCAGGCAGTTTGAGGTCTAATCCATATCCATTTAGGTCAGTGATTCTCAGCCTTTCCTATGTCCTATATTCTTTCAGCTTTATGTATTTAAGAACAACGTCATAAAAAAAAGGTTGCATGATGCCAGCAGGTCTACACGTGACAATCTCAGGAGAAAATTTACATAACTGGGTCTATCTATAATCTCCATCCATCAGTTTACTTAATATCTTCAAATTTTGTAGTGATTCGGCATTAACAATCCATTTAACGAGTTTGCTCCATTCTTTCCGCTATTTACCTTCTTTACTTTAATACTAAGGAACAGAAAGTCTCTAGGCAGTTTAAAGACACATGTATTTTCACAGTGAAGATGGAACTGTCGTTTCTCTCATGTTACTAACCAGGCATAACATGATACAGAATTACTATTCTTTAATAATCTCAGGAGATAATTATATCTCTTGAATGTCACCAAGTTAGATTCTTTCCAGTGCCATGAATTAAACTTCTCGGTAAAAAATAACGTTGCCAAAAAGAAAATAGTAATTTTCATCATGCTCTTTTATCTTTATTACATTTTCCTCACCTGTGTTGCCTCATTGTGTTCTCTGTAGCTTGGCTCTCCTACAGTATCTCCTCCTAATGTGTTACTTTGCTTCACTTGGCTATTGGATTTACGTGAGTGTCTCCTAAGGGATACCCTGCATCCGAGTGCTATGTTTATGGAGATGCTTGTTAGCCTTGCACTGGTGTGGTGCTTATTGTAGTAACAGCAGGTGTTGACGTTAGTGGCATTTGTTATTGTTGGTGTGTGTGTGTGTGTGTGTGTGTGTGTGTGTGTATTCATTATAGCACCCAGGTGGTGTTTTGTAAAGGTCTTTGTTAACCTGAGACTCTTTCATGCCAGTAACTTACAAATCCTCCTTTACAATTCACCACACAGAACTCTCTCACTCTCCTTCTCTCCCTCCCTCTCCCACGCCTTTTTTTTTTTTTTTTTTTTTGTTACTGAACCCCTCCCTCGCCATTAACCGTCACTACTCTTATCACCGCAACCAAGACGCCGCACACTCCTTTACTCCGCAGCTTAGCACTACATACACTCTCACACCCTCATCCCTGACGCCACACTTTCCGGCTCTGAGAATCGACAACACGCCTTATCACTCCCCCTTCGATCTTAGCCTCAGGGAAAGAGGTTTGAGTCGTGGTCAGACGCGGCATCACTCCAGCACCTCCGCGCTACCACCACCTGATCCCTTCCCTGCTCCCTCCTTCCCCAGCTGACAGGGGCGGGTGCAGCTGTGTCTGGACGTGCCTCGGGTGAAGGAGGAGAAGCAGAAGGAGGTAGAGCTGCGGGCGTGTGTGAGGAGTCTCTAGCTGGCTCTAGTTCAGCCTGTCCTTCGGGGTAATCTGAGGCAGGACGCGTAGTGAATGCCGAGTGAGTCTGACTTGTTGTGGTGTGGTGTGGTGATTGTCTGTGTGTGTGTGTGTGTGTGTGTGTGTGTGTGTGTGTGTGTGTGTGTGTGTGTATGTACAACAAATATCTGCTGCCCTCATCCTGCCTGTTTTGTTCAGAGTCGTTGGTTGGGAGTTTCGTTCTTATACATTTTTTGAACGTGATATGGTTAACATTTTTATTTTCCCCTCTCCCTCTCCCTCTTTCCCTCTTTGGTTTCATCTGCGGCGCACATTGGCGAGCGAAGTGCGTCGCTTTAACTATCAAACTGAAAACCGACAGCGTTGATGGAGGCGGTGATGATGGGGAATCCTCTTTTTTTTCCTTTTTTTTTTTTATTCGGTTACGTTTGGTCTGCATGCACCGTGGGAAATTTGCAGTTTGTCCTCGCTGCGGGAAATTGTTGTGGTTATAGAGATTTTCATCACGTGTGGCCCTGCAGCCCGTCGCCCATCGTTTGACACCATTGGGGGACGGTGGGGAGGGGGGGCAGGATTCTGGGAAATGATTGGGAGGGTGTTGGGGAATGATTGTGGGGTTGTGGTTGAGGGGGTAGAGAGCGGGCATTGCGTTGAATCGGACATGAGGCCATTCCGGGTACGAGGGGGCGAGGGGACGAGCATGAAGTGATGTGTACACACGTAGGACTTCACTCAACATTCGTATGCCTGAGCTAAATTTGATTATTGGGGAGAGATAAAGTGTGGCGCTCTTCTGGGATTGTTATTACACACACACACTCACTCTCTCTCTCTCTCTCTCTCTCTCTCTCTCTCTCTCTCTCTCTCTCTCTCTCTCTCTCTCTGTGTATAACAGGGGCACTGGCCTAAGGCAACAAAGAAAACGTAAAAAGAAAGTCCCACTGAGGAGGTGATATTGATGATGATCGATGGTGTTGGTGGTGATGGTAATGTGACAATTACAATGATGATAAAAACATGTGGTAATGATAATGGCAAAATAATAATAATAGTTATGATAATAATAATAATAATAATAATAATAATAATAATAATAATGACAATAATAATGACAATAATAATAATAATAATAATAATAATAATAATAATAATAATAATAACAATAGAAACAGTGTTATTGATTATAATAATCCTCCGTGCAATATAAACAACTAACGAATCCATATATATATATATATATATATATATATATATATATATATATATATATATATATATATATATATATATATATATATATATATAGAGAGAGAGAGAGAGAGAGAGAGAGAGAGAGAGAGAGAGAGAGAGAGAGAGAGAGAGAGAGAGAGAAAAGGAAAAAATGGTGACAAGAATAAATGCTGAAACCAGAACAAATATCATTGGCTTACTAATGTGGATCTTATTCATTGATGATCGACGATACAACATGACAATGCCATTCATTATATTGGTGCCATAGAGGTCTTTGTTAGCTTTTTGCTGAAAAACCCATGCATTTTTATTCAGTTCATTAATATTTTCATCAGATTATCCAACTATGTAATGTACTTTTAAATAGATAAGCTTTTGTAATCATGATGTTTTAGGAAAAAAATGCAATTATCGCCACAATTCATAAAAGAATATAATCATTGAGAATTTTAAGAGAATAATTGCACCAAGACAGCTCTTACACTGTTAGTCTTGATGGCACAGGTATCAAAACACCCCAACCACTTCCCAGTCTCCACTAGATACTTCACTATCTACAACTAGAACGTCGGTTTATAAAGAATGAAAAATGTACTCGTCTCACTTTACGCAAACATGAATTCATAGAATTCTAACACTGCCTTTCAACAATTCAGCGACCACACGACTTCACCTCAGTAAAACCTTCATTGTCCTCGGCACTTCATATAAAACTTGGGTGCATCACTGTAACACACACACACACACACACACACACACACACACACACACACACACACACACACACACACACACACACACACACACACACACACACACACACACACACACATTATTCACTCGTCCAGTCCAACACTTTTCCTCTCACTTAACAAGCCACTTCTTGGGACATACAATCACAGAACCAGAGATTACCAAGGCAAATTTCACTCACACCTTCACGTCTCCTCTCATAAGAACACCACTCTGCACTGAAACACGACTATTTCAACACTTACCTCTACTCAGACTCTTTCCTTTTACTAAGAATAAAAACATTATTACACGGGAGAAAGAAAACACAGGATTCTCGATATACTCACCTGCTTGCGAGAAGAGCCGAGAGGTACTTAAAAATTCATGTGTCAATAAATAAGAAAGATGTGGGTCTGATAGCCGCTGGAATGTGCGTAGTTACTTTTGGATCTGTGGAACATTGCAGGCTTTCTATAAGAACTTGTTGAGATTTTGAACAAGTTTGACATGTCGATTAAAGAGGTGATAAGATAGACAAAGATAGAATGTGAACAGATAAATTATTTAATAGTATTCGGGTTATGTTTTCTTGGTTAGTGTAGCATAAGAACTATGACTGATAGAATGAATTGGATTGGTGGCTTAAAGAGAAGACAAGATTGACAAAGGTAGATACACATGAGATACACATGTGAAGAGGTAAGTGAGTCGATGATATAAAGATCAAGTTTTCATTGTTGATAAAGTTGATATTAAAAATATAGATTATATTGCTACTTGAATTTATAAAGAGAATTGAGGTAGATACAGAGGTAAACAGAACACCAAAGAAATAAAAGTATTAGTCGATTTTTCTTATCTGATTAGGTCTTGACGGAAATATAAATCGTAGCTTACATCACCTCAAAATAAACAGACAAAATCATACCCCTGAAGAAATGGATGGATAAATACATCATATAGATAAAATAAATGTTAACTTTTCTCCTACGCGTCCTGACAGAGACAAAGGACTGTCATACCACATTGCCTTAAAGTAACAGTGATAAATGAATAAAAATAACAAAGATGAAGAAAGTAAAGCGTGCATGTTACGAGTATGTTCCATTTTTACCCAAAGACGCAGGTAAAATTAATAGTGGCAAGTGACAAAGGCAGAGAAATTTGAACACGTACACACTTACATTGCAATCTATTTTATCTCACCACCCAACAAAAAAAAAAAAAGATAATAATAGTGACAAGTGGCAATGCGAAGAAAAATCGAGAAAATGGAGCGTGTGTGCCATAATGAAGATAATTATGAGACAGGCTGTCATGGAGGCATTTCAAGGCGAGGATCCTCAAGACAGCTGGAGTAATGACGGACGCTGCAATTATCAGTACAGTGGTGATTCATAATGTATTAAACACGAAGACCCATTAGCATTGCCTAGGAGAGAGGAGGAGGAGGAGGAGGAGACGAGAGGCTGGGGACGAGGTGAGGTGAGGGGACGAGCTGGGTACATGGAGAGGGGATAGGGAGGGTGGTAGGAAATAAGAGGTTGAAGGGTGAAGGGTGAAGTGTTGGGGACTTGGAGGATGAAAGGGTGAAGTGTGTGAGGGCCTGAAGTGTGTTAATGAGGGGTCGTGGGTGTTTATATGATGATGAAGAGCATTAGGGAAGCTGCAAGAAGTATTTAGGCCTATACGTGGTAATCTTTTGACCTTGTTCCGAGACTGGCACCTCAGAGGACCCTTTTTCATTCCAGTTTTTGTTGCCCTTGGCCGGTCTTCCCCTCTTACATCAAAGAAAAAAAAAATCCTGTAAAACATACATACACGGTTATAATAATCTATCATCCTTATTCGTAATGCTATCTAATCCTTTAAAACTCCTATTAATTCAAGACCCTTAACCTGATTACTGAGTCTTTTCCAATCATCTATCACATTATTAGGAAACAATTTTCTTTTCATCACTTTCTTGTCAAACCCGTTGCTTTCTATTTTCTTTTCATAGTATCTACTTGAAATACTAAATAAATACATGAAATAAGAGTAAATGTAATTATATAATTAGTAAATATAAGTGACAAAATGAACAGGTCTCACTAATTAATTACATTCTTGAAAGCTGCTCTCTAATGGAATAACTAGAATCAGGTTTTGTATCAGATATCTCGTGTGTGTGTGTGTGTGTGTGTGTGTGTGTGTGTGTGTGTGTGTGTGTGTGTGTGTGTGTGTGTGTGTGTGTGTGTGTGTGTGTGTGTGTGTGTGTTTTCAGGAGGGCGTGGAAGCAGGCGGGGACAATGTTATTCATTCACTGTCATTCTTCGTTCATCACCATCTTTTTTTTTTTACTTTTCTTTATTTTCAACGTTATTTTAAAATTTGCATCATCATAATTTTTTTTTCAACCCTCCCCCCCTCTCTCTCTCTCTCTCTCTCTCTCTCTCTCTCTCTCTCTCTCTCTCTCTCTCTCTCTCTCTCTCTCTCTGCCTTCATAACACGAGCGCATTTTATATTTATAGTTTATTTTATGGCTGATACCTTGATAATTTTTCTTGACATATTACTGGCCCTCCATCCTGCTCGCGTTCCCTCCATCCCTCCCTCTCCTTCTGTCCCCCCTTCCCTCCTCCCTCCGTCTCACTCTGTCTCTCACCCTCCCGCCGGTCAGTAAGCTGGTGAAGGCGTAGAAAATTGGCTTGTTCATTAATCAAAGGTGAGTGATGATAGCAGGTGTGACGGAGATTCTCTCTTCTCATCGCTGCTGCTGCTGCTGCTCCTTCTGCTTCTGCTTCTGCTTCTGCTTCTGTTTCTGCTTCTTCCTATTCTCTCAGCTTCAGTTCTTCTTTTTTTATGTTCTTGTCGTTGTTGTTGTTGTTGTTTTCTTTTCTTTTTCTTTTCCATCTTCTTCTTCTTCCTTTCTTTTTCTTCTTCTTCTTCTTCTTCTTCTTCTTCTTCTTCTTCTTCTTCTTCTTCTTCTTCTTCTTCTTCTTCTTCTTCTTCTTCTTCTTCTTCTTCTTCTTCTTCTTCTTCTTCTTCTTCTTCTTCTTCTTCTTCTTCTTCTTCTTCTTCTTCTTCTTCTCTTCTTCTTCTTCTTCTTCTTCTTCTTCTTCTTCTTCTTCTTCTTCTTCTTCTTCTTCTTCTTCTTCTTCTTCTTCTTCTTCTTCTTCTATACGTCATAATATTTGTGTTCTTTTCTCTTCCTTTTCGTTACTATTTTTTTTCTGTAATTCAATAATTTTATCACTTTTCTGCTGTTAGTTTTCTTTTACTTAATTTCTTTCTTATTTTTCCTTTCTCCTCCTCCTCCTCCTCCTCCTCCTCCTCCTCCTCCTCCTTCTCCTCCTCCTTTTGTCTCATTCAGTATTATTTCTTTTTCTCACTGTCTCTCTCTCTCTCTCTCTCTCTTACTTTTTCTTGTTCTTTGTTCTTCAAGTTTACGTGCTTTGTTTTCTTTTTGACTGCTGCATTTTTTTTCTTTCTTTTTCTTTCTTTTATCTTCTTTTTCTAACATTCAGTGATCTTTTTCGTTTCATAATTTCTCTATTTTTTTCTCTCTTTTTTTATGTATGTCTATTACTTTAAACATTCTTCCTTTGTTTTTATTTTTGTTTTGTATATGTGTGAGCATTCTCTCTCTCTCTCTCTCTCTCTCTCTCTCTCTCTCTCTCTCTCTCTCTCTCTCTCTCTCTCTCTCTCTCTCTCTCTCTCTCTCTCTCTCTCTCTCTCTCTCTCTCTGTCATTCGTTATTCAGTCGTATCGTTACTTGTTTTCTTTTCTGAAGCGTAACCTCATACTTAATATTGTATATTTAATTTGTATCGGCTTGTGTCCTTCCTTGTTCGTTCCGTAACCATCCTCCTCCTCCTCCTCCTCCTCCTCCTCCTCCTCCTCCTCCTCCTCCTTTGCTGTCTATTATTCCTAAGTATTTCTATGTATTCTTCCTCCTTCTCTTCCTCTGCTTTCTCTTCCTGCTCTCCTCCTCCTCCTCCTCCTCCTCCTCCTCCTCCTCCTCCTCCTCCTCCTCACCACCACCACCACCACCACCACTACCACCACCACCACCACCACCTCGTATATCCTATCAACAAGCAATAACATCCCTGAACAAATATATCGTTTGTTATTCAGGCAACGAGTATTTTTCTTCAGCGAATGAATTGCGAGGGTGACAAAGAGGGGAAGAAGAGAGAGAGAGAGAGAGAGAGAGAGAGAGAGAGAGAGAGAGAGCACGTTGCACCTCTCTCTCTCTCTCTCTCTCTCTCTCTCTCTCTCTCTCTCTCTCTCTCTCTCTCTCTCTCTCGTGTAACAAGGGTTGTCTTTCAGAATTCAAATAAAGATTAATGGCTTTGTAATAGAGTGATAAATTTCAGTGGTTTTTGCATTACTTGTATAGACTTACTTAGTGTATGTGGTTATTTCCTCCTTCCGTCTCGTTCTGCCTGTCTTAGTACGTACCTGTCTGTCGGCTCATTGAATATTGATGTGTTGCTCTCAGAGGTTCGTCAGGCAGTGGTTTATTCAATGCTCTCGTTTCGTGCTCGCATGTGCAGTACATCAAATTTTCTTGACGTTTCCTTGTTTTGGTTTTCTCTTGAGTGAGAGTGATGGGTACGTGTTATTTATGGAGGCAGGTATTCAGGTATCTGTTTTCCAGTTCATCTCGCATCTCACTCACTCACTCACTCACTCACTTTGGAAGGATACCAAAGAATCTTGTCCTATTAAATAAATACTCAGGTAGGCTCTCTCTCTCTCTCTCTCTCTCTCTCTCTCTCTCTCTCTCTCTCTCTCTCTCTCTCTCTCTCTCTCTCTCTCTCTCTCTATCTATCTATCTATCTATCTATCTATCTTAGGGCTTTTGTGTGGTGATCTTTATATGTTTCCTTACGTCCTTCGCGTGTTACTATGGTGACCCTTTAGTACTGGGACGCATTTTTTTATCCTAACCCTCGGGTATGATTGAACGATTCTGTTGCCATTAGGAAGGATCTATGGAGGTCAGAACATCAATGACCAGTCTTATCTATTTTATTTCCCACAGAAGTTTCTGAAGCTGTATAAAATCACCAAATAGTAAGCAGAATAGATATGAAAACGCGTCTCGGTACTGGATGGGTTAAGTGTACATGTTGTGGTTTTGAGTGTTTGGTTGGAGTTTGTGAAAAATATTGTTGTATAGTAGTAGTAGTAGTAGTAGTAGTAGTAGTAGTAGTAGTAGTAGTAGTAGTAGTAGTAGTAGTAGTAGTAGTAGCAGCAGCAGCAGCAGCAGCAGCAGCAGCAGCAGCAGCAGCAGCAGCAGCAGCAGCAGCAGCAGCAGCAGCAGTGGCAGCAAAAGTGGTAACAGCAGCAGAAGCAGCAGCAACAGCAGCAGTAGTAGTAGCAGCAGCAGCAGCAGCAGCAGCAGCAGTAGTAGTAGTAGTAGTAGTAGTAGTAGTAGAAGTAGTAGTAATATTTGTAGCAGTAGTACTATAATAGAGATAGTTACTGTTGTTGCTATTATCATTATTATTACTATTATTATTATTATCATCATTACTATTATTATTATCATCATTTTTATTATTACTATTGTAGTCGTTTTTCTTCTTAAAATAACAAAAGAATGTAGACACTGCTGTTGTTTCTATTATTCCTATTATTGATGTTGATCCACTCGTTCCTTTTGATTTAATAATAGCACCACACCTTCTCCCATATAAAAAAAAAAAAGATATACAAAGGAACACACAATACCGAATAAATAAAAGAGAAGAGCGCCAGTGAAAAGCAGGACGAAAGTTGGACGTGAGATAAGGCGAGATTTATACTGTCAGGAGAGATACAGGTGGTGAGGGAATGGACGGGGTGGTGAAGATCGAGGCGGCGGCTGTGAGGTGGGACGGGAGGTAGTGTTGGTAGGGGAGAGGGAGAGAAAGGTGAAGGTGAGGGAGGAGGAGAGGAAATGAGAAAAGTGTGGAGAAGGAGGAGGAGGGAGATGGTAGTGATGGTGGTGGTGGTGGTGGTGTTGGTGGAGGAGGAGGAGAGGAGGAGGAGGAGGAGGAGGAGGAGGAGGAGGAAGAAAAAACTAGGTGCCAGCCATATGGAGATAGTAAGTCATGAAGTAATCTATGTCATTCTTAGTTAAAGTCTTCTTCCTTTTCCCCTCCTCGTCCTCCCCCTCCTCCTCCTCCTCTTCCTTCTCCTCCTCCTCCTCCTCCTCCTCCTTCAAAGTTTTTTTGTTTACTCTCCTTATATTTTTTGTATTTCTATAGTTGTAGTAGTAGTAGTAGTAGTAGTAGTAGTAGTAGTAGTAGTAGTAGTAGTAATAGTAGTAGTAGTAGTAGTAGTAGTAGTAGTAGTAGTAGTAGTAGTAGTAGTAGTAGTAGTAGTAGTAGTAGTAGTAGTAGTAGTAGTAGTAGTAGTAGTAGTAGTAGTAGCAGCAGTGATACTAAACGGCAGGATTAGCGAAAGGAATGTTAATTGTGATAAAAACTACAGCATATAACTCTCTCTCTCTCTCTCTCTCTCTCTCTCTCTCTCTCTCTCTCTCTCTCAACTCATTTTAGACTCAACCACCACCACCACCACCACCACCACCGTCCATCACAGTCACCAGAAACCAGTAGTAGTGAAGCTAATTTTCTAGATAACATATTTGCTCATCTCTCGAGGCACAGTTTGACGTGATGAATATTAACCATCATCCTTTTTATGCTGCTTTATTCGAGGCACTTTATTTTTATACTTACTACCCCCCCCCCCTACACACACTCCTCCTATACCCACCGCTCCACCCTCCCAATCTGCGTGTGTGTGTGCGTGTGTGTGTGATCTCGCATTGGTAGATTTTCAAATTGGATTTCTCTTTCTTTTTTTTTTTTATCTGGTCAGTTTATTATAGCTTTTTAAATCCATAGTAGTTTTTTTTCTCTGCTTTCTTCTTTTTTTATCTTTTTTTATAGTTGGATCAGTAAAAGGTTTTATTTTCTCTCTCTTTTTTTTTTTTATTACAATATTGCGTGTCTTCTATGCGTCGTAGTTGATCTTTTGTTTAATGTTACACCTGCCTGTCTTTCTATACTCTCTCTCTCTCTCTCTCTCTCTCTCTCTCTCTCTCTCTCTCTCTCTCTCTCTCTCTCTCTCTCTCTCTCTCTCTCTCTCTCTCTCTCTCTCTCCCTGTACCGTGTAATTACCAGTGACGTTTGTAAATTCACTGTGGAGGGAGTATCAAGTGGTATTGGTGAGGCATTAAGTGTACCGTTGCCTCATCCGTTGGAGGTTTAATTAAGGTCGTTGCGAGGCGGGACGGACGAGAACGAGGGACCGGGGCTAGACAATACAGAGAGACAGAGAGACAGACAGACAGACAGACAGACAGGGTGAGACAGACAGAGATTAGACAGAGACGTGATGAGTAAGATAATAAGTAAGGTATTGATGAAAGTGATGAATTGAATGACTGGTCGATTATTTTGCTCATGCTTTTTGTCTGATTTTAATATTTCACCTATTTTTACTTTCATTCTTCACTTTTTTTTATTTTCCTTATCTTTAGGTGTATGTATTTTTATTTTTACTTTTCTCTGTTTATTCTTCCTTCCTTCCTTTTTATCCCTTATTCCTAGACGTGTTTGTGGTGCTAACAGTGCTTTTAGGGCGCCGGAAATTTGGCTTGGAAGGCGAGGAGGGAGACGCAGAAGGAAGGAAGGAAGGAAGGAAGGTAGGAAGAGGAGAAATAGGGGAAGCAAAGGAGTTGAAGGAGAAAAAGAGGCACGTGCAGCGAAGGTAAACTAAGGTACATCATACTGACCTTTACTTGGAGGAACTCTGAAGCCTCATGCACCTTGAATATGACTCACGCTGGAGGGGTGGGAGGAGGAGGAGGAGGAGGAGGAGGAGGAGGAGGAGGAGGAGGAGGAGGAGGAGGAGGAGGAGGAGGAGGAGGAGGTGGAGGAGGAGAAGAGGAGAGGAGAGGAAGATAAGAGAGAAGTGAGGAGAAGAGATGAAAGTGAAGGTGAAGAGAGAAGTGGTCAGCCAAGGAATGAGAAGCCTTTGAAGAGAGAGAGAGAGAGAGAGAGAGAGAGAGAGAGAGAGAGAGAGAGAGAGAGAGAATATGACATAAGTTCTCTTTTTGCTTCCTCTCTTCCCCCTCCACACACACACACACACACACACACACACACACACACACACACACACACACAATGGAGCAAATCACATCACACACCAGGCTGCCGTAGCGCCGCCGTCTTGCCGGACACCTACTGAACGAGGCGGCGGTTACCGGCGATCATATCTGTGAGAAGAATGTGTAGTGTTGTATTGCACGGCCGCTGCTGGAATTGTGTTTGTCTCTCTGACGATATTGGCGGGGAGGAAGAAAAAAAGATTGATAAAATAGATTCTAACCACATATATATCCGTGAAAGAGAGAGAGAGAGAGAGAGAGAGAGAGAGAGAGAGAGAGAGAGAGAGAGAGAGATTTTGCAAAGATTTCCATTCTCGCATCAACATAATGTATCTGAATATATCCATGTTCTTATACTTTCTAATCGGATTCCTTTCCACATCTGCAAATAAAAGTCAAAAGAACAAATCACTTTAAAGACTCAAGTAAAATCCTTGATAAAAATTTAGAGTGTGATAACGCGGTAAGAAAAAAAAAAAACTGTCGAAGTGAAATAAAAGGAAAAAAAAAAAGTACGTGTATTTGAAGCGAAGCATTAATTGAAGTCCGTAATCCGCCTAATCCTGCTCAGTATGAAACAATTCGCCAAATCAAGTTACATCAGATTTCCTCTCCGGTGAATTGATTGTTCTTCCTAATTCCAATGGAAATGATGTGGTAACAATTCTCTCTCGCGGCAAAGACTCGTGCTACGCGGTATTACAGTGTGGCGTGTGTTGCCTCCCGGCCTGCACACCGCGCCGCGCTGCATGGGGATTAGGAGGAATTCAGCGGCTGTGCTTCACCTGCATAGTTTACTCGCCGCTGTTCTAAAGGGGTGGCTTATCTTGCCTGTGACACTGTGGTAGAGAAAGGGATGCGGTGTGCTACATTGTTACATTTAAAGCTTTTACTGTCATCTTTACTTTTATTAATATTTGTTTGTTTGTGTGTGTGTGGGGTGGGGGGGGTGCGTGCGTATGTTAATGTATTCACCTGCATAGTAGATTCGACAGTGCTCTAAAGGTGTATGTAGCTTATCATCCTTGTGGTATTGTGTGAGAGTAATTGATGGAGTGTGTTACGTTGTTTTATCTGTTTTGAGTGTTATTGTTATTTATGTGTTTATTTTATTATTTTCTTTATTTTCTCATTCATAAATCTTTTGCATATATGATTTAGTTAACTTGGAACAGAAAGCGATGCGTCATGTTACGTTTATTTTTATTGTCGTTTATTTATTCATATACTTTCCCGTATTTGTTTCTGTATCCACCTGCATATATTACTCAGTTTACATGTCGCCGTTCTAAAAGATGAATTTATCTTCCCCGTGATAATTTGCTGTCTCACTCGCGATATCTTGTCATGCTTGTATTTTAAGTTTGGTTTATTTATTTACTGGTCGATTTTTTTTTTTTTTTTTTTTTTTTTTTTAGTATGTTGATGTATTCACTTGATGTTTACTCACCATTGTTCTAAAGATGAGTTTTAATTTGCATGTGACGCTCTGGGATGGAAAGGTATGCGTTGTGTTACACTGAAATATTTGCACCTTTTTATCTTCATCTGTTTATTTAATATTTTCGTATATGTTCATTTATTCACCTGCATGGTTTGATTGTCAGTATTCTAAAGCGTTATTTCATCTTAACTGTGACACTCTGGAACAGAAAGTGATGGGTTGTATTACATTGCTGTACTTTAGTATGGTTTACTTAATTATTGTTCTTAGCATGTGTACGTAGTATCATCCATGGTTTATTTTCCCAGTGTTCTGAAGAAATTATCTGACTTACCTTTAACATATGGAGATAAAAGACAAGGTTATGCTAGACTGATATATTTGTATGTGGACCATAACTTTTCTTTTCTCCTATTAATTGACATATTTACTTAAGTTTGTTTGTCTCTTTCTTTCTTATATCAAAGTCTCAACAAAATTCCACATTCAGATTTTTCCAAACGTGTATTCGCATTTGATTATCTTGTGTAAATGATCAATAATGAACATGTTAAAGATACTGTACAGCATCAGTCTTTTTACATAGGGTTATATTATATGTAACTTTCTTAGTGCGTATGTGTGTGTGTGTGTGTGTGTGTGTGTGTGTGTGTGTGTGTGTGTGTGTGTGTGTGTGTGTGTGTGTGTGTGTGCGTGTGTGTGTGCGTGTGTGCATGCGTGCGTGCGTCAGCCAATATGTCATTACCCATTATCGCCATAACCTTCAAAGTTCCCTCTCAGAATTACTATTCTAATTTACACGCCTGTCACCTGCCTCCTTGTTATCTTATCATGTATACCTCTCCATTCCTCCTCCTCCTCCTCCTCCTCCTCCTCCTCCTCCTCCTCCTCCTCCTCTCTCCTCCTCCTCTCCTCCTCTCCTCCTCCCCCTCCTCTCCTCCTCCTCCTCCTCCTCCTCCTCCTCCTCCTTCCATCCTCCATCCTCGGAAAACAAATATCACACACTTAGATAAGTTATGTTGTTGTCAATATTCGTCAGTTCCTCTCCAATAATGATAATGGAAATAATGAACATAATAATGATAATAATAATAATAACAATAATAATAATAATAATAATAATAATAATAATAATAATAATAATAATAATAATAATAAATAATAATAATGATAATAATAATGATAATAATAATAATAATAATAATAATAATAATAATAATAATAATAATAATAATAATAAAAAGTGCGCGTGTGCGTGTAAAAATTCTCTCTCTCTCTCTCTCTCTCTCTCTCTCTCTCTCTCTCTCTCTCTCTCTCTCTCTCTCTCTCTCTCTCTCTCTCTCTCTCTTTTCCTTTCTATAATTTCTCTTCTTCCTTCTTCTGCTCAGATTCCTTCACCTTTACCGACTCATCGCTCTCTTCTCTTCTGCTTTCTCTTCCTACGTTCATTCTCCTCTCTTTCCATTCCCTGTTTCTCCTCTTCCATCGTGTTTCCCTAATCCAAATCCTAATCCAGCAGCGCATCTTTACTAGATTTCCTTTTCCACTTCCTCCCTCACTTTCCTTCCCTCTTGTCCCCACCACCACCACCACCACCACACCACTACCACCACCACCTTCATTCTCCCCTCCCTCCCCCTCATCTCTTTCCCCACCTATAAGAGAGCTTTGGTTGCAAAAATTGTGGTGGAAGACGGAGAAGAGGAAAAAGGAAAAAAATTAGAGGAGGAGGAAGAGAAAATGGAAAGAGGTGCATGAAGGAGGTGGAGGAAAGAAGGTTGCAGGTCGCTGATTGATTTACCTGGGCAGACCTGCAGGTGTTATCCCCGCGGGCGTGAATCAGGAGACAAAATGGGAAGGGAAAGACATCAGGATCAATATATAAATCAATGGGGTCTTATGTGCCTTGGCTTTTAGTGGTGGTGTTTGTGGTAGTAATGGTTGTGATGGTAGTGGTGGCAGTGGTGGTTGTATGTATGTATGTGGTGGTGACGGTACGAGATGCAGTTAAGTTTGTTTGAGTTAATGAGTATGTAGTGGTGATGGTAGTGGTGATGGTGGTGGTCGTTCATATAGTGGTGGTGGTGGTTTTCTGTGATAAATGTGGCAGAATGTGTTTTTTGTCTTTTTTTAGCATGATTTTTATTGTTTTTAGCTTTCTGTGGTTGCCAAATGGTGAACAGTTATGGTGGTAATAGAATAGTTTTGTTTACAAGAGGTGGTGTAGGGACGAATTCCACTTCACCCCTTGTAAACTGAAGAAATGAGAAGAAGTGAAGGAATAAACAGATGAAATGTCGTTTCCTCATCTTATCCTCCTCCCCTTGTTGTTGTTTTCGGTTTTGTCTCATCCTTTATATCATGTTTAAGTTGCTCCTCATTCTTATGTGTCTTTTTATTGCTCCTCCTCCTCCTCCTTCTTCTTCGCCTTCTTCCTCCTCCTCCTCCTCCTCTTCTTCCCCTTCTTCTTCCTCCTCCTCCTTCCCCTTCTTCCTTTCCTTCTCCTTCCCCTTCTTCCTCCTCCTCCTCCTCCTCCTCCTCCTCCTTCTTTTACCATGTCCTTACCGTTCTTTAAAACCCAGAGTAGTGTCCAAGAATTATATGCATTATTTCATGAAGTCCCGGAATATTTCTAGACTTTTTTGCCACTTGCTTCATATATAAATAATTTTCTTGGTTTCTGTCACTCTGCCATGTGCAAGAATCAAGAAAAGTGGCAGGGACGTGGTGAAAGTAAGGCATGCGAAGAGAAACAAAGAGAAAAAAAAATAAAAGTACTGAAAGACGTCAGACATGATAAGATGTGAATAAAAAAAAATATATAAATAAGTAAAATGAAATTACAGTGATAATGAAAAGAAAATAATAGGTACAATTTTTTTCAACGGTCGGTATTTTAATATTTTTACCTCATCGGTCGATTTTTGTGATGTACGTGACAGACAGAGAGAGAGAGAGAGAGAGAGAGAGAGAGAGAGAGAGAGAGAACGAAGAATGTGGCGGTGAGTGCGAGGGGAGCAGCGTTTTCTGAAATTCATTGGGCCCTTGCAAGCATAAAGAGGTGCGGGGCGGGAGGCAGGGCGCGGCTGGGAATAGATCGTATTATGCAGTAACTCGCGTGATGGCGATATGAAGTGCGAGGGGCAGTGACGAGGCGTGAATGTGTGTGAGAGAGAGAGAGAGAGAGAGAGAGAGAGGGGCTGGGTGGTAAGAGCCGTCAAGAGTGAGTGCGTGAGTAAAGTGCATGTGTAAAGGCGGGTTCACACGTGCCAATTTGCGACTGATATTTTACGTACGTAGAGTTTCCGACTCATCCCTTCTAGTCGGAAAGTGTCAAACGTAGCGCCTGGAAAGCATCGACTAGTTGGCGCCTTGGCGGGAAGTAACTGTAAAACAAACAGCTACCCGCCAAGATGTCTTCCTCCAGTGACGATGCTGAAGCTGTGGTTGCTCTTCTTTTGGCGAACCGGAAGAGTCAACAGAAAAGAAAATGCCTGTGGATACGTCCCTGGCTAAGTAGAAGAAAGAAAGAAGTGATCACACTCTAATTTAGCCTACATTTCTCATAAGAAAAATTTTTAATCTTAAGGCTATGCACAATTGGGAACAAATTAAATTCTGACAAGTCTTCAATCCTCACCTCCAACAACACCCTGCATTGAGGGAAACAGTGATTGTAGAGTGGCAGTTATTTCGTCGAACGACGATTTGCGCAAGCTTTTTTTTTTACTGTTTAATTCATTTCTAGGGTCCCAGATGTGTTCTTTTCCCTCACCAACTCTAATCTTCTCTGAATCTGGAGACCACATTTTCAAGACTTACTCCATGACGTCACGACGTAAATAAAGTCGTAAATCGACTAGCAAGACCAACATGTTGGTCTTGTTTTGTGACTGCTTTCTGCGATCGCTAGGCACTGATTGTGAGTTGGAAACTCTACGTATCTAAAATATCAGTCGCAAATTGCCACGTGTGAACCCGCTTTAAGTGAAGTGTTACTGTTGCTATTACTGCTGCTGGTGTTTGTGTGTGTGTGTGTGTGTGTGTGTGTGTGTAATTCACCACGGTCGTCTGCTGGTCACCCAGCCAGTCTTCCCCATTACGGAGCGTGCTCAGAGCTCATAGCGAGGTCATAACCCCTCGAGTTACATCCCGTACCTATTTACTGCTAGGTGAACAGGGGTCACACATTAAGAGGCTTGCCCATTTGCCTCACCGTCCCCGGGACTCGAATCCGGGCCCACTCGATTGTGAGTCGAGCGTGCTAATCACTACACTACGCGGTGTGTGTGTGTGTGTGTGTGTGTGTGTGTGTGTGTGTGTGTGTGTGTGTGTGTGTGTGTGTGTGTGTGTGTGTGTGTGTGTGTGTGTGTGTGTGTGTGTGTGTGTCTGTGTGCGTGTGCGTGTGTGTGTTTATATCTTTATTTTTCACTGTGTCTGCATGTCTCGACTTTCTGTCACGATATGGAACGATGACAGGCAAGAAATTTACTGGTGTCTTGAGAGGAAAGAGTGAGTGAGGTGCGTGGCGTCGTGATTGAGAGGGGATGGGAGGAGGGGAGGTTATGGGAAGACAGTGCGGTTTGTCTGAAGGCTGCAGGTGGGGGGCGCAGAGCATAGGTAGAGAGGATGGTGGGAGAGAAGGGGAAGGGTAAGAGGAGGGCAGTGCATGTAGGGGAGGGAGAGGGGAACAATGCCACGGTGGACGACACGGAGGAAAAGTTCAAAGGTGTCCTGATGTGTGCCGGGTATTATTAGACATTTGTTATGTGTGTGTGTGTGTGTGTGTGTGTGTGTGTGTGTGTGTGTGTGTGTGTGTGTGTGTGTGTGTGTGTGTGTGTGTCAGTGGATAGGTTAGTGTTAAAAACGTCGATTTAGAACTTATTTTTGTAACAGTTATCAAATTTTGTGGCCGATTTTCAGGTACCATTCACCTTATGATTTTGCTCAACAAGCGTGAGAACACGTTTGGCGGCGTGGGTCTTCATTCCCGTTCCTGGCGTGTAATTGGTTTGCCGCGCCTCGTGCGTGTCTTCCCGGCGAAGACCCGATGCGGTATTTATTTCCGGAACTTAGTCCGCCTAATGTGGCAGAAACGGCTCTACAGAATCGCAGCAGATGCAACATACAACCAACTTTAAATTGTATTCTTGACACAATCCACAACTGTCTTATATTACTCTGCACGCAAGCAAGCTGTATTTCTTTATTTTATCTTTCTGTTCCTTCCTCACGGCCTTTCTGTGGAATATCTCAAGACCACACAGCCTCTCAGCCTCTCAGCCTCTCATCTAGACGCTGTTCTAGCCTGAAGGCAACTCATCCTGGTCCCGACACAATACCTGCAGGACTGGTCTCGTTGGCCTTCTTACCCGTTTTGAGGTCAGTTGATGACAGGCAGAGAGCAGTTAGTTGAGAATCCATCCTCATTGCAGACACTTCCCACTCCTAACACAGTTGCAGCTCCTCACTCTGATGAGATAAGTGTTAGACATGCAGCTCCTCGTCTTGAAATGCTGTGCAGTCTTTTACATCCAGTGCTGTAAGGGAAACTTTGGCATGAATTATGAAGCGCTTTGGCATTCCATCAGGACTCTTTCCAAACATCACAAAGATGATTAGATGAATTCTCACTGGCTCTCTTCCATCTTGGTGATGCAGAATCCTTGTTAAAATATCATTAGCATCATGAAAATATCTTGAAAACTCCTGTAGATTTCAACTTTAGCTTGTGAAAATTAGGAATCTCTAAACGAATAAAAAGAATTGAATAAGATGATTTCATAAGAGAAAAAAACTAGTTTAACACGTTGCATAATCCCAGGAAGTCAGGCTACCATCACTCCTACACTGCCATCTTGCGTCTCAGGAAGAAGAGATGAACTAAGAGGATGAAGAAGGCGAAGAAAAAGAACTGCATCGGATTTCTTGAGTGGAGAAGTGCAGTGCGAAGGGCTCCGAAGACGACAGCATGTAAACTTTACCTGGTACTTATGTGCCTTCCTGCGACTCCTCCTTCACCTGTTCCCACTCCACTTTACTTAACGTC
>NC_059301.1:24513249-24520749 GCF_017591435.1 Portunus trituberculatus | reverse complement strand
TACAATGGAAGTGAATTCTAGGTTATTTAACGTGTGGTTATGACTGTACATAGATATGGAATATGCCTGAAAACACTCTCTCCTCATTTCATCACTTTTCTTTATCTTTTCAATTTAGTCAAATAGCATCAATAATTAAAAAGAAAAAGCATCCTGTGAGGGGAAAGAACCAAACGGTGATACAAGCAAAATCCTCATAATCAGTAATCAGGATGGGACAAAAAAGTGGTTTCAATGTTGATGACGTTTTAAAAAGAAAGATAGGAAGGAAATGGTTCTCAAATAGCGGGGTAGATGTATAGCATGGACCCAGTAATCAGGATGTTGGTGCCGAGGCATTAGGAACCTTTAAAAAATATTAGATAAATTAGTGGACGAGAATGACGGGAGGAAATAGGTTTGGGTATATATTTCATGCAGGGATTGCCACGTGTACACCTGACAGCATCTTGCAGCGTCTTCTATTTTATTACATTATTATTTCCTCGAAGCACTTTTCGCACACTTCACTTTCACGTTCACGATTTCATTAAACACTATTAGAGATAAAGTAAAAAAAAAATGTATATGTAGAACGAACATTGGTTGTATCAGTAAGAAAAAGCTGAATTGAGAAGGGAAGCAAAATCAAATAACACTCACAGGCAAGACTCACAAAAGCAACCTTGAATCCCAGGTCTTAATAATTCAACTGGCTAGCGGATGGGCGTGCTTCAATAACCACATCAATAACTATATCACTTTCCCGCATGAATGAATATTAACGTGCGCTCGCTTGACTTTCCCCTTCTGGTGCACGTTTTCTTTAGCATTATTATTGTTATCATTATTATCATCTCCATTATTTTCTCCCGTCAGTAAAGTTTGCGGAAGACTGGAACATATTCAAATGAGTCTTTTGATGTGCGTGATTACTACTTGCTTCTCATCGCCCTGTTTCCCTTCCTCCCATCATCTCCTGAGTAATAACATCATCTCCTTGACCTTCCTCTTCCTCTTCTTCTTCCTCCTTGTTTTTCCCCTATTTTCCTCATATTTTGCCTTCTTGCTTTTTCCTGCTTTCCACTTCTTTTTCGTCTTGCTTTTCAACTTTGTCATTGCATTTCTTTTTCCTCTTTTTTCTTTCCTTTTTCTCTTATTTCCTCTTCTTGCTCTTCTTTTTTCCTCACCTCAGTTCTGTTTCTCTCATTAATCAATTTCTTTTTTTTTTTTCATTTGTTTCTATATTTATTTCGAAGGAAAATGTGAATTACATATTATTCCCGTTTTCTTCCATTTTATCATTCTCTTTCTTTCTTTGGTCATTTCGTACACATCATTTTATCATTCTGTTATATTTTTTTTTATGGTGAAGGAAAATAAGAACAATAGATTGCTGTAAATGCGGAACAAAAATAGAGAGATCAGAAAGAGTTTGTGATTCTCTTCTGATCCTCCTCCTCCTCCTCCTCCTCTTCCTCTTCTCTGTTCTTCATTTTTTTTTTTTCTCTCGTTGTATCATCTTTCTTTCCCACCGACCTGTTAATTCTTTTTCGTCTTATTCCTCCTCCTTTTCATCCTCCTCTTCTTCCTCCTTCTCCTCTTTCTCTTTCTCTCCTTTTTCATCATTGTGCAAGTCTATTTCATTTCTCTCTCTCTCTCTCTCTCTCTCTCTCTCTCTCTCTCTCTCTCTCTCTCTCTCTCTCTCTCTCTCTCTCTCTCTCTCTCTCTCTCTCTCTCTCTCTCTCTCTCTCTCTCTCTCTCTCTCTCTCTCTCTCTCTCTCTTCTCACTTCAGTGCATTTAAGGAAATATTACCTGCCTTGGTTCCTCTCTTTCTTAAAATATTCCCAATTCTCTCTCTCTCTCTCTCTCTCTCTCTCTCTCTCTCTCTCTCTCTCTCTCTCTCTCTCTCTCTCTCTCTCTCTCTCTCTCTCTCTCTCTCTCTCTCTCTCTCTCTCTCTCTTCTCACTTCAGTGCATTTAAGGAAATATTACCTGCCTTGGTTCCTCTCTTTCTTAAAATATTCCCAATTCTCTCTCTCTCTCTCTCTCTCTCTCTCTCTCTCTCTCTCTCTCTCTCTCTCTCTCTCTCTCTCTCTCTCTCTCTCTCTCTCTCTCTCTCTCTCTCTCTCTCTCTCTCTCTGCCAGGTTTCCCTTCTTTCAGTTCCTTTTTCATACTTTGTCTAATTTCCTGTCAAATTAAAGAAGTTAAGCTCCGTTAGGCCTTTGGTGGAGGAGATAGAGGAGGAGGCGGAGGAGGAGAAGGAGAAGGCGGAGGAGGAGGAGGAGGAGGAGGAGGAGGAGGAGGAGGAGAGAAAGTGTCTTCTTCCCTGCTCCATAATCCTTACCTCCGCAAAACTACCACAAATTCATTTTTAAAAGCCTCTTTAATTTCATCTCAATTTTACTTGCCTCATTTCATTGTTTCTATCCTTCCTTCTCTCTTTCTTTCTTTCCTTACTTTATTTCCTACCATTCCCTTTTTCTCTTTCACTATTCTATCCGTTACATATGCACTCGTCTTTCTCCCGCTTGATTTCATTCCTGTCCTTCCTCTTGCCTTTCTTCTTCATTACTGCCTGCGTCCTCACCTGTCATTCCTCAGCTGGGTCTCAGCCATCCACTGCCCTACCTGCTTATGCATTCACTTCTATGTAAAGCCCTCACTCCCTCTCTTCTTTACTGGCTTTTCATTACTCTATGTTTTCAGAACTCCATAGAACTCTCGTATATATTTCTTTTTTTCCTTTAAGCAAGAGTTAGATGAAAGAGAAAGTAGTAGTAGTAGTAGTAGTAGTAGTAATAGTAGTAGTAGTAGTAGTAGTAGTAGTAGTAGTAGTAGTAGTAGTAGTACCAGTAGTAGTAGTTGTAGTAGCAGTAGTAATAGTAGTTTTAGTAGCAGTAGTAATAGTAGTAGTAGTAGTTATATTAATAGTCGTCGTCTTAGAAAATTATAATAATGATAATGACTACTACTACTACTACTACTACTACTACTACTACTACTACTACTACTACTACTACTACTACTACTACTACTACTACTACTACTACTACTACTACTACTACTACTACTACTACTACTACTACTACCACCACTGCAAAGGGGAAAGAAACAGAAAAAGGAAAGAAGAAAAAAAGAACTAGGAGTAGTTTGACGTCCTTTAAAGAGGGGAGAGAGAGAGAGAGAGAGAGAGAGAGAGAGAGAGAGAGAGAGAGAGAGAGAGAGAGAGAGTTTAGACTGGAGGATGAAGAGAAGAAACAGAAGGAAGAGAAGGAGAAGGAGGAGGAGAAGGAGGCGGCGGAAAGGTGACACCATGATCCTTCGCTATGAGGGGAGAAAGAGGTGCGGAATAGCAGCCAGATCTCTACCGGAATCTGCCTGGAAGCCTCGATGATAGGAATTGGAATGGCGAGGTTATGAGAGATGAGAGGTGATGGTGGAGGAGGAGGAGGAGGAGGAAGAGGTGGTAGAGGTGGTGGTGGTGGTGGTAGTGGTGGTAGTGGTACTGAGAGAGAGAAGTGAAGCGAGGGGATAATATTGGCGGTGCGAAAGTGAGGATGGAAGCTGGAAAGGTCTGGAAAGGCAGGAAAAGTATATGGAATTGGGTGGCTTTGAATGCTGAGTGAAAATGTGAAGGAAAGAAATGGATTAATATGAATAGAAGATTTTCAAAGAGAGAGAGAGAGAGAGAGAGAGAGAGAGAGAGAGAGAGATGCAGAAATACTAGTTTCTCCATTTAGTAATATTAGGAATCTTAGTGAAACCTTTTGATAATTTGATAAGGTTGCAGACCATGACATAACTTCTTTCAACATTCGTACTGTACTGATTCAAATACTCCAAATAGGAAGTTGTCGACGTGTACTTTCTATTTTTCTTAAACCATTAACAATTTATCCAGTAATTAATGTTAGAAAGTGTATTAAGAAATTTTAGTCGTTTTCTAGACTGTAACAACATTTCTTCGACCATCACTACGTATAGAAAAATGTTTGGTTAATTTTGTTGTCTTATTTTTAACTCCTTTCAAGATATATTTTCCTGTGTATGATAAGGATACCAAGACTATGATCAATATTCAAAGAGAGAACTCATCAAGCTGCTCTGAAAAGATTGTATTAGTTTGTTCCCATGAGTAGTACAGTCGAGCTATTATTTATTGATTGGAGAACTTAAGAAATGTGTCTAAATTTATGGTCTTCATGTAATAAATTAGCCTCACTTCAACACAATTCTTGCTTTTTGAATTTCTGATTTGTATAATTTGACAATATCTCGCTGACCAGTAGAATTTCTCACATTTACCTGACCGCGATGTAATATTCAAATCTCGTGAAGGGCGTCGCCTGTCTGGGCATAGAAAAAATAATCCATTCCCGGAGCTCGTGTCACCTGCAAATTATGCAGCGCCTTGTTTAAACCAACACCGATATTGCTAATGGAAATTGTGAATAATACCGGTCCAAGAACAGAAGTCTTCGGAACGCCACAATGATAGTGGGCGGTGTTCACTCAAGCAGATCGATCACTGGTAACACTTAGCCTTATGCTACTCCACCACTTTTTTTTATCCATTTGTGCTTTCTTTTTTTTTTTACCCAGCGTTGCAGAAGCGTTTAATTCTATATACTTATCGTTGTGGCTTGAAAATGCAAGAAAATATCTAACGGCTCACTTTGTGTCATGGACGGGAAAAATGCTACTAGGGAAAAATCATAAAATGTCTGATGGATAAACAAGACCTTTTTTCGTGCTTTGAATTAGCACTTCTAGTCCATCCAGGGATTGACACTGCAGGCGCTTAACAATTCTGCCTGTCATCATCCTTTCATGCATTTCACCAACGACGGAGGTGAAGTTAATGGATCTGTAATTAACTGTTTTGTCTCCCACATTTACGTCAGCAAACTCTCAGCCAGCAGCAAGGAAAGAATGAGTATATGAAGGGTTGGGTTTTTTTTATTGTAACTTTTCCTTATTTTTATCTATTTTTTTTTTTTTTGTGTGTGTGTTTGTTTGTGGTGGGTAGAGATACTGTATAAAGTGTATATTGTGAGTATTATTGTTCCTTATATACAGGTGATTCAAAGCAAATATCTTTCGTTCTTTTCACTAGTAATTTCAAGAACTGTCGTTTCTCATGTTCCTATGACTTGCACGCCTTCAGAAGTGGAGTGATTATCAACATGAAGCTAAAATTGATCCACAGAATTAAAAGTCTCATCACCTTCAATTCCCTTTATTTATGTAGGAATGGGCTCTAGCTAAGACCAACAACAACAAAAACAACAACAGTACCAACAACAACAACAGCAACGACAACAACAGCAGCAGCAACAACAACAACAACAACAACAACAACAACAACAACAACAACAACAACAACAACAACAACAACAACAGAAAAACACTCTCCCAAGATGATAATCCTTGAAGAAGACAGTCCGATAGCGTCCAAAATTTCGTGTGTGTAACATTTTGAAAACCTGTTACATATTCTAGAGTTCGAAAGCTAGATAACACGAGAAGAGAAGAGATAAATAAATATATATATATATATATATATATATATATATATATATATATATATATATATATATATATATATTTTTTTTTTTTTTTTTTTTTTTTTTATGTGAAGTGTTTGTGATTTGATTAATTTACGGGTGATAGCTGCTCAATAACTGTAATATACCAACACTTGGATGATAGAGAAAAAAAATCTTTTAGTGATGTCTTATTGTGAACGTATGAAACTTACTTTTCTTTACCAAAACGCTCATAATGTTTTGTTGACAAGGGGAAAACAAGAGCAAGAGAGAGAGAGAGAGAGAGAGAGAAAAAAGGTGAAAAAAATGGAAGAGCATGTTGGTGGTGGAGGGAGATAGTGACGGGGACGATGCCTCTATGATTTATGTTTTCGAGGGGAAAAAACCGAAACAGTGAAAAAAAAAAAGACAAAAAAAGGAAAAAGAAAAATTGTGAGAGACGGAACAGACCAGCATCAGAGAGAGAGAGAGAGAGAGAGAGAGAGAGAGAGAGAGAGAGAGAGAGAGAGAGAGAGAGAGAGAGAGAGAGAGAGAGAGAGAGAGAGAGAGGAAAGCTTGTGGGACAGGAAAGCTTGTGTTAATGGGAAAGAATTACATGGGAAGGAAACGTGTTATGGGACCAGAGGGAAAGTACAAAAAAAAATATGTGGGGGAAAGAGAGATAAATGTTAGTGTATGGTTGACAAAAGTGAGAGAAATTACAGCAATAGTTTGTAGTGGTGCTGGTGGTGGCGGTGGTGGTGGGTTGTGTTTCGGCAGTAGTAGTAGTAGTAGTAGTAGTAATTGTTGTTGTTGTTGTAGAAGTAGTAGTAGCAGTAATAGTAGTAGTAGTAGTAGTAGTAGTAGTAGTAGTAGTAGTAGTAGTAGTAGTAGTAGCAGTAGTAATAGTAATAGTTGTGGCAGTAAAAATAGTAGAAGTATTACGTAAATAGCATGAGTAGCAATAAAAGTGGTATTATCTAGTCGGAACAGTTACAGTGGCAGCAACAACAGCAAAAAAAAAAAAAAAAAAAAAAAAACATCAAAACATCATGAACAACAACAACAACTGATTACTACTACTACTACTACTACTACTACTACTACGACTACTATCACCCGCACCAACAACACCACCACCAACACCACTACCTCCTCCTACCCAAGATAAAAGAGTTCCAGCACACGATTATTACCTTATGTGCTTTATTAAACACAATACGTAATTTGTAGCTTGTGAAATAACGCCTCATTACAAACATTCCACCTTTGATGTTACAAAATTCACCTAATTCAGACTGCAAATCGCATTATGCTTAGTCACCTGCACGCGTGTGTTTGTGTGTGTGTGTGTGTGTGTGTGTGTGTGTGTGTGTGTGTGTGTGTGTGTGTGTGTGTAAAGTCTGTTTGTACATACGGAAATGAAGAGAAAAAATATATATACAAAAACGGAAAACTCTGAGGATATGGCGAAGAAGGTGATGATGGTGGTGGTGGTAATCATGGTGGTGGTGGTGGTGGTGGTGGTGGTGGTGGCTGTGATGGCGGTGGTGATGAGAGTGATGGAGGCGACGGCAGCAGCAATCTGTCATCACCTTGTCACACCTCAAAAGGAAGTGAGTCTCGTCTACACCTGCCTCTCACCTTGCCCTTCCACCCAACACCCTTTCCCACCCCCTACCCACCTCCCTGCCACCCCTGCACCTTCTTCCCTCACTCGGCTCTTAACCCCAGCGTGTAAGACCGAATATTATGATCGTTTTTGGCGCCCCTCGTTGATATAATTGACAGTTATTAATGTGCTTATCACACTCAGAGCCTAAAGTGGGTCGCTGCTGTCGTCCCGCGCGGCGCCACGCTGGGCCAAGGGGTGGAGGTGTGTTGTGTGGAGGTGAAGGGACAGAATGCTGGGTTGTTATGGTGTTGTGATTAAGATTGTTATTAATGGTGATTTTTGATGGTGCTGGTGGTGTTGGTGATGTATACAGT
>NC_059301.1:24500749-24505749 GCF_017591435.1 Portunus trituberculatus | reverse complement strand
CCTTCAACCTGTACCCTTGTTATCCTTCCTTCCCTTCTGTCTGTCTGTCTCTCTGTCTCTCTGGCTGGCTGGCTGGCTGGCTGGTTGACTGTCTGTGTGCCTATTCGTTTTCTGTTGTATGTTCTGTTCTGCCTTGTGTGTCTCTGTGTATGCTCTGTGTTTGTGTGTATCGTCTACGTCTGTTCTGCTGTGTGCTTTTTGTTTTTGGCTTTGTGTCTATTGTCTGTTTGCTTTGTCTCTCTCTCTCTCTCTCTCTCTCTCTCTCTCTCTCTCTCTCTCTCTCTCTCTCTCTCTCGTGTGGTATGTAACAAGATATCAGAGACATGCTTTGGAAACCTGGCGCTCCACACTGAAGTGCTGAGAGTGAACGTTGCTGCTGCTGCTGCTTCAAAACATCAACGTGTGCTGTTGTGACTTTTCCTAAGTTTGATCCTTTTTATTAATTCAAAGCACTAGGAATAATGTGTGGAGTGTTCAGAAGAATATATATATAAAAGAAAGGGATATAAATGAATAGATTTTGCATTTCTAAGTGTAGAGTAAAAGAAGTCAGTGAGGACTCTAGCAGGAGATAGGAAGTGCCAAGTGGTAGGAGAAAGGGTGATGGTGGAGGTAGAAAAGGGGAAGTTATGTAGGTATTATAAAGGTAGGAGTAATGATATTGGTGAACTGTAAATGTACCGAGGTTTTTTAGCATCTGGTTTGTATTTTAAATTGTGCAGGAATTAGATCGCTTGAATTTCCTACCTCATATCATCTTTTAGCACCCTTACCTCCTTCCAGTTTCCTGCCCCAGTTCCCCTCACCACCACCACCACCACCACCACCACCACCCTACACTCCTCGTCTCCCCCTCCCCCCCACTCAACATACTCCTATAGCTGCCTCGCATCCCTTCCACTGTTGCCATCTCGAGTACCTCTGATGTTATCCTCTCCTCTACTAAATCTTCTTATGTAATGTTTTTCTGACTCTCTCTCTCTCTCTCTCTCTCTCTCTCTCTCTCTCTCTCTCTCTCTCTCTCTCTCTCTCTCTCTCTCTCTCTCTCTCTTCTTTCTGTATGTTATTCCACTTTCTCATCATTTTTTTCTTTAACATTTATTTCTTGTTTTGCATAAATATTCTTCAGTTCCTCCTCCTCCTCCTCCTCCTCCTCCTCCTCCTCCTCCTCCTCCTCCTCCTCCTCCTCCTCCTCCTCCTCCTCCTCCTCCTCCTCCTCCAGCATTGTCACAAGAATGGAGGTCACACAGGTTCTTGACTCCCCTTCTCTTGCCTTTCAGTTCCTCTCGAGAAGTACAAGTGGAGACACACAATAGTCCCATAGATCGTAAACTTACTATATCTGTTCCCTTTTCTTCTCCATTTCATTCCTGACCGGAGGATACGCTGGGTGGAGAGAAGCCTTCACTTTTACTATCCTATGTGTTTTACTTTTGGTTTGACGGTACATTTTTTTTTTTTTCTAAAGTTCATTTCGTCTTTCTTTTAGTTCCATTTGTTTTTGTTTTTTTGTCTTGTTTTATTTACCTTTTTACTTATCTATTTTCTTTTTTTTTATGTTTATATGTTTTTCTGTATCTGTCTGTCGATCAGTCTGTCCATCTATCTAACATTCTATCTATCTATCTATCTTTCTATCTATCTGTCTATCTATCTATCTATCTATCTATCTATCTATTTATCTATATGTTTATCTATTTATCTATTTGTTCCTCTTCTTTCTATTTGTCTGTCTCTCTGTCTATCTAGCTTTCTATCTACTTATTTATCTATTTTTTCTTTCTATCTTTTTATCTACATATCTGCCTAACTATCTTTCATTCATCTTTTCCTTCCTCTACTCTTCTCAGTAACTCTTCCTATTCTTAATCAATATATATATATATATATATATATATATATATATATATATATATATATATATATATATATATATATATATATATATATATATATATATATATATATATATATATATATATATATATATATATATATATATATCCTTTCCTTTCCTTGTATTTCCTCTTTTACCATTTTATTTATCTATTCGTTCTATCTTTCCTTTTCTCGAGTTCTTAGTGATTCCTGATCTTAAACTTTACACTTTTCTTTCTTGCTGTGTGTATGTTTCATTTTTTTTTTCTTCTTCTTCTTTAACATTTATTATCAATCTCTCTCTGTTGATAATCTTTACCGTGTATTTTTTAACCCTTCCTTCATGTATTTGACTTTTCATTTTCATTGATTTTTTTTTTTTACTTCGTCCATCCATGTTTTTTTTCTCGTCTCAGCTTCGCCCGCCTTTCCCTCCGTCACTGCTCTCTCTCTCTCTCTCTCTCTCTCTCTCTCTCTCTCTCTCTCTCTCTCTCTCTCTCTCTCTCTCTCTCTTCCCGTTTACCTGCCCGAGTCCACGCTTCGCACGACCCATATAAGCTAATTGCAGGTGTTATTAAAGGTACAGGGACTCAAGACTTGGCCCTGTTCTTGTCGTTATTATTCGGGTCAACAGTGGTGGTCGTGGTGGTGGTGATGGTGGTGGTCATGGTGATGTGTTTGTGGTCGTTGTTGTTGGTAATGATGTTATTCTTTTTTTTTTTTATTCTTCTTCACCTTTTGTTGTTGTTGTTGTAGTTGTTGTTGTTGTTGTTGTTGTTGTTGATCTGTTTCTTCTTCTTCTTCTTCTTCTTCTTCTTCTTCTTTTCTTTTCTTCATCATTTTCTTTATCTTCATCATTTTCTTCTTCTTTTCTTCATCATTTCTTCTTGTTCTTGTTGTTCTTGTTGTTGTTGTTCTTCTTCTTCTTCTTCTTCTTCTTCTTCTTCTTCTTCTTCTTCTTCTTCTTCTTCTTCTTCTTCTTCTTCTTCTTCTTCTTCTTCTTCTTCTTCTTCTTCTTCTTCTTCTTCTTCTTCTTCTTCTTCTTCTTCTCCTCCTTCTCCTCCTCCTCCTCCTCCTCCTCCTCCTCCTCCTCCTCCTCCTCCTCCTCCTCCTCCTCCTCCTCCTCCTTCTAAAGACTTGAAGGGTTGTTGTGGTTTGGCCTTCCTATGTACCACTCGTCTTTACCCTCCTACTTTTTATTATCACCACCACCACCACCACCACCACAACCACCACCACCACCAACAACAATAACAACAATAACAGTAACAGCACACACTATTTACTTACCACAATGAACCGACACGCTAGAGACTCCAGGTTCTAATAGGAATACAAATACCAGTGCGTACCAGCCACGGGGGTATTCAAGGTGGCCGGGTCTCCCTCAGTCAGAAACACCGCCTCATGCAGTGGAAAGTACCAGGTGGAGTCAGGGAGCTGTTGTGACCTTGCAGCCTGGGAGGAGCAGGTGGTCAGCAGTCCTTCCCTCCAGCGTGTGTGTGTGTGTGTGTGTGTGTGTGTGTGTGTGTGTGTGTGTGTGTGTGGGAACGCACCGCACATAAATGGACTTCATTACATTATCTTTAGCTCGTTCTCGTCCTTGTCTTTCTTTGTCCTCAACCTTTTCCTCCTCCTCCTCCTCCTCCTCCTCCTCCTCCTCCTTGACCTTCTAAAAAATCACACTATGAAAACGCCAATTTATCACGACCGTTCTTTCTCCCCCCACACACACACACACACACGAGAAAAGAGAGAGAAAGAAATAGTAATATAAGGAGAAAGATGTGACGAGAAAAGTGACGAGGAGGAATGCAAGGTTGAAGAGGGAGGCTGAGGGAGCGATGGACAGGTGTGTGTGTGTGTGTGTGTGTGTGTGTGTGTGTGTGTGTGTGTGTGTGTGTGTGTGTGTGTGTGTGTGGAGGTGAGTGTCCTAAGAGGCAGGTGTGGGATGATTATTACCGCAAGGATGCTCGGTCACCTTGCCCCGAGCTACTCTCCTCCTCCTCCTCCTCCTCCTCCTCCTCCTCCTCCTCCTGCTGCTGCTTCTACTATCTCCTGAAGGTCCGTTGCTGTTCATAATCTCCTGCAAGCCTCAGTAATCCTCCTCACTGCGAAATTTCTACTCGTTTCTGAATTGCACCTGTCATTTTTTTCATCTCACTTTTTTACTCTTCTAGCTTCGTTTGTCTGTGATTGTGTCTGTGTAATGTGTTTGTATATTCTCTCTCTCTCTCTCTCTCTCTCTCTCTCTCTCTCTCTCTCTCTCTCTCTCTCTCTCTCTCTCTCTCTCTCTCTCTCTCTCATCATTTAAGCGAAAACTAACTAGTAATGAGATAATTTTTCATTTTTTTTCTCTTCCATTCTCTTCTCTTATATTTTTTTTCGTATCCTTTATTTCTTCCTTCTCTTATTATTGTTCTTTCTTTCCTCCATCTTTCCTCCACTTCTAATCTAACTAACTATAAAGTCGTCACCTGAACACCTAACAATAACAAATAAATAAGTGAAAGATGAAATTATATCCACGAAACGATATACCATAGCTGAAATGTAATAAATATAACCCTAACATTGCATTCTACTGTAGATTAAATATTATGACTACATTATATTTGCGTTGCTATTAATTTTTATTTATTTATTTTATTTTTCATTTCACCCGGCTATCTATCGCTAATTGGACTGCGCTAATTAGCAAAGTGAATTTACCTGACACGTGATGACTTATTCAGCAGGTAGACCAGGTGGGTAGATATGCCTCTTAACGAGCGAGCGTCAGGTGTTGGGTAAGGATGGTGGTGAGTGCGGGCGGCGTGCTGAGTGAGTGAGTGTCTGTGTTGTCTCCTAAGTTATTGTTTCAGAAAGCTTCAGTGAGTTGGTTTATCAGGTATTTAGTAACGTGTGTGTGTGTGTGTGTGTGTTTCAAGATATTTTGTATTGTGCTTGAGTATAAATTTTAAAGCTTTTATTTTCTATATTGATTGCATTCAGCGCTGGTAAAAGTTATATATGTGAAAAACAACAAATGCCTGTCAGTGCCATACTTATTGATGATAACGCAAACATGATTAATGATATTGTGCTCAGCTTATTTGGTTTACTTATGCAGGAAGGTAAAG
>NC_059301.1:24483249-24490749 GCF_017591435.1 Portunus trituberculatus | reverse complement strand
AGGGTGTGGGGTGGACCCTTACGGGGTGAAAGGGTTCATCCCAGTACCTGTGTAGGCAAGTGGACTTCAATTGCAGCGCAGGAAGGTGGCAGCGTCACTTTACTCGCACTCAAGGGTGTTGGGTGGATCCTTACGGGGTGAAAGGGTTCGTCCCAGTACCTGTGTAGGCAAGTGGACTTCAATATTGTGTCTTGAAATCGCATCGTGAGGACTGGAACCGCATCGACATCGTGGAAACCCGCATCGTTCCCGTGGAAACTGGAATTACATCTTGATCGTGGAAACTCGCATCGCTATCGAGGAAACTGGAATGCCATTGTTATCTTGGAAACTCGGAGCGCTATCGAGGAATCTGGAATCAAATCTTATCGTACACACTGTTATCGTGGAAGCTCTCGTGATCGTCGTTCGTTTCGTTATCTCTGAATTACTTAATTAGTCTTGGTATTATTATTAGCCTCCGTAATAATAGAGATGTTGGTCATTTTATCTTATTTATTTTTTTTTTTTTTCAGGGTACAGTTTAGTGTTCTTCAACCTTTTCTAAATTCGTGCACCTTTTCGAGAAGCAAGGAGGACTATAAAAGAAATGCATCAATATTCGTAATTTTCCCTACTTTAAGACTGAAAATCGATAGATAACATTATTGAATATCTACCTGAAGCTACAGTTTTTTAGTCCTAAACAGTCGCTATATAGAGCGAAATGTACTATAACAAAATGCCACATCTCAAACACATTAGGCCCGTGTTCCGTCGGAGTGTAATATATTACTATTGTGAATAAATCGCAATACTTTGATTAATATCAATAGGAGAGGACCCAAACTGTCACAATTTCAGTGTTCGCAGGAGAGAGTCAGTATCGTCTCGCGGTACAGAGTAATCGTCTCTAAACACTGTATTACGATGTATCTATTGATTTGCCAGGGTTTTACTCCTACCAGTATTTTTCTGTTCTTATTCTACCATGGTATTTCTTTATAGTTACTTGAGTTTATACGACTGACATCATAATATAGAGCAAAACATAATTGTCTGGTGTACCAAGATCTTTCATTTCTAGAGACTTAAAGACAGCACGGAACCTTAACACACATTTCACCTCGCTTCTGCACAGGTTAATTCTTCTTCTTCTCAACCTTTTAATGTGATGTACCCTCGAAGTCTTTCAGTATTGATCACGTACCCTTACCCACAATGCAGCGTCAGGAAGGGTAACAATAAATGCATGGTTTATTGACTTAGTTTATTAAGTTTAAATTGTGTTATATATGTGGAGCAGACACAATTTTTAATTAATATTAGTATGTTTCTATGAGGTAGTGTCGATAGGAACTGGTACCTCACAGGAGACACTATATGTGACTAACATGCAATGCATTTACCAAAAGGAACTATATCAGACAATTTTCGATCATTATGGCAGTGAACTAGTGTTGCTTGCAGCTAGTTGCAACTTGTAACTAGTAACAGTGATAAATAAGTCACTGTGTGTGTGAATAACATAAAAATAATAAATCAGAACAAATATTATAGGTTTGCAAAGTTGTGTGGCAACTGTAATCCAAGAGAGCTTTCTCTCAAGTGATATAACTCCAAGAATTTCCTTGTTAACGTTGTTCACGTGTCCTGGTTCTAGTGAAGGACAAATTATATACTACAAACAAATTTGCTGCTATTCAAAACTGAAGCATTTTGAGAAACTTGCCACGTACCCCCAAAATTCCTCTCACGTACCCCTGGGGGTACGCGTACCCCAGGTTGAGAACCCCTGCGGCATAGATGAAAGAGGAGGAGGAGGAGGAGGAGGAGGACAAATCATTACAAAAGAAGAACAAACAGCAACCTAACGAGTCATAACGAGGCCATTAATGAGTATACTAATATTCAGGATACAATGAAAGATAAGTGTAGAATAGCAAAGATGGTGGAAAAGGGAAGAATGAGAAGGAATACAAAGGATGAACAAGGTGCAGTATAGTCTTGTTTGTCCCTTTTTTGCTTTTATGGGAAGTGAACATGCTAACGAACAGTGCAAGATATCTGTAGATTAGCTGACGCCTCTTTTTCCACCCACCGCCCCCTCCAGCCCGCAGTGAAGCAACACCACACAACATTGAGAAAGTGCTTCGAAAAGAAGAGAACTATTCTATTACTACTTCTGTTTGGTGCTAGGCAACGGGCAACAACCTCAGTAGAGCGACATTTTAAAAGATAAAAGTCGAGGAGGAGGAGGAGGAGGAGGAGGAGGAGGAGGAGGAGGAGGAGGAGATCATGGGAGAAGTAACAAAAGGTAAGAACAAACAACAGTAGACTTCCTGTTCCTTACTGTGCTGCTTGAGAAAAGAGAACAATCTAGTGTACGATGCAAGGTAAGGTATGATAACATCGATGAAGTAGGAAGAGGTGGGGAAGGAAAAAAAAAAAATCGAGACAGTACGTGGTTGAAGACAGTAAGTAAGACACGTAGGAAGCAGGATAGCGAGGCAACAAAGGAATGAAGCACACACACACACACACACACACACACACACACACACACACACACACACAGAAAAAAAATAGAAAAAATAAGAACAAGTAAAAGAGAAAAGTTGTTTGTGTACTTCTGCCTCTTAAGCCTCAAGAGGAAAACATTGTTGATGACTGCGTTCTTAACCCACACTCCCCTCACCCTCTTCTCTCCCTCCATCATCCCCACTACCTTTTTTCCCTCCTTTTTGTTTTTATTTCTCTATCCGCTACCATCCCCCCTTCTCACCTCCACCGCCTCGCGTTTCTCGGCCCCCTCCTCGCCCCTTCCTAGCGTTGCCCTGCCCCGCTACATGTCTTTAATCACGACTTTTACTTCTCACACCTCGCTGATTAACGCCCTCGGCTAGATCATTTCAAAACTGAGCAAAATTAATTATTGGGAAGCCTTCATGTGCATTATACCACCTTCCTTTTCCTCGTGTTTATCCTTTCCTTATCCTTCCTTCCTTACTTACTCCTCTTCCTTATCATGCTCCTCATTCCCTTTCCTCCTCTTCCTCTACATCCATCTCTACTAATTTCCGCTCCCCTTCTTCCATCCCTACTTCCCGTCCTTCTCCTCTCAACTTTATTCTTTATTACGTGTGTGTGTGTGTGTGTGTGTGTGTGTGTGTGTGTGTGTGTGTGTGTGTGTGTGTGTGTGTGTGTGTGTGTAAAATGAGAAGCAGCAACAGCAGCAGCACCCTCTCCGGTTTGCGAGGTAAAATGTGTGACAAGAGAGATATTATTCAGCGCTATATTTTAAGCAACTTTTTCTCCCGAGTACCAATACTTACATCTTATTGTTGGCACTAATTGTTCGGGTGATGTCGTTAGCGCTTATTTACTGCGGCGGACGAGCAAAGCATACGTACACACCTCCGTTCAGTAATGTTGTATAAACTTGTACGTACTTGTAGCTTAAGACGCCTCTGACACTTTTCTTTCTCCGTGCAGCGCGTTAATATCTTAAATGGATTAGCTCCCCCTTTCAGTACACTCATCTTCGCACGCGCCGCTCCACGCTCCCCACGGAACTAATGAGTAAATGCAATATGTCCCCAGCAGTTACTCCAGGACGGGAAATTAACCATAAACGTCAGGCGGTGTGAGGGCAAGGCTGTGAGGACCCGCCGCCGTGTCGAGTTAGTGTCGGGGAAGCGCGGCATCACTTCACCACCGAGCTGTTTACAAGGAGACAACCCACTCACCCTTTGTCAGCTCTGCACTAGAGGTCCGCGTCGGCAGCAGGGCGTTTCAGCTTGTCTCTTTTTCCCTCCTGCTCTTTAAGGGTGTTCCGTATCAGAGCCCCAAAAGCTACTTGGCTCAGAAGCTGCTCGCGTTGTGTTTGTCTGGCGGGATGTACGCGCTGTTAATTTCTTATCTGGGCTGTCGGTCTCCATGGAGCCTCACTAACTCAGCCAGACAAGAGGAGGGGGACGCATGGGGGCAGGGGGCGATGCGACAAGTGGTGCAGGAGAAGAGGGAAATAGGCGGGGGTTTTGGGGGCTTAGGAAAGAGAGAGGAATGGCGATGCGGCAGAGGGGAGGAAGGGAGAGATCCTGGCTGGCATAGAAGAGGAAGCAGGAAGGGGAAAGGTTCTGGGGTTGAGGTTCAGGGGGGGGAAGGAAAGGGTAGAGAGAGGGAGGGCAGTTGTGAGAAAAAGATATTTACGAGGAAACTCTGTCGCAGCTAAGTGTTGCGGCATGAAAGTGACAAATGGAGATGAACTGGGAGGGAGGTTAAATAGATACCATCCCTCTCCTCCCCTTTTGCATCCTTTCCTGGCTCTCCTTTCCTCTCCTCTCCTCTTGTATTCCCTTCTATTTCCTCCTCCTGGTTATTTCTCTTCACTTTTCCCCTTCTCTTCCCTTCTGCATCATCATTATGCTCTCTTTTCCTCTCCTCTTTTCTCTTTTACTTTATTTAGTTCTCTTTTCCTCTCCTCCATTTTTGTTCCCTCTTGCATCCTTCTCTCACTTCCCTTTCTTTGTATTTCAGCCACTTTTTTTTCTAATGTGTGTTATTTTGTCTCTTTTCTTTTCTTCTCCTCCCTTCTGTACAATTCCATTCTCCACCTTTCTCTCCTCGTTCCTCCTCCCAAATTCTTCCCCCATCCCCCTACCCCACCTGGACTTACCACCCTTCCCCCTGCGCCTCCCTCAGGTGAAATATACTGCAGGTGCAAAATTATGCTCGGAACTACCATAAAGGCAAACTTATGACGGTGCATATTTACCCGGGGAAAAATGCATAGTAAAGAAATAATAGCAGACCAAACACACACATACACACACACACACACACACACACACACACACACACACACACACACACACACACACACACACACACACATACACACACGTAGGCGCCTAGACGTGCATCACCTGAGCGAGAATAGCCAGGTGAGGGAGGGAGCGCCAGATAGCTTGGAAGACCGTCCTTCTGTAGTCAAGTCAGGTAAAGTAATGCTTAGGTAAATTAGGTGAGGTTAGGTTAGGTTAGGCTACGTTAGGTTAGGTTAGATTAGTGTATCAGGTTAGCTTAGGTTAGGGTCAGGTTAGGTTAGGTTTGTAAGGCTGGGTTGGGTTAGATTGGGTTGGGAGTTGGTTGGATTGTGTTGGGGTGGTGTGGGTTGGGTTGGGTCAGGCTAGGTTAATGTTAGGATAGGTTAAGGTTAAGTTAATGTTAGGTCAAGGTTAGGTTAGGCTAAGTTCAGGTTAGATTAAAGTTAGGTTAGGTATCCATTTGCCCTGACTTTTGATAACTCTTATTATCTTTAAGGGAGCTGGTAATACAGTGGACATTTTTTTTTTTTTTTTGTTGCCCTTGATCAGCTTCCCCTCTCGCATAGAAAAAATAATAATAATGCAGCTAGTTTTATTACACCTGTCATCGGAGAGAGAGAGAGAGAGAGAGAGAGAGAGAGAGAGAGAGAGAGAGAGAGAGAGAGAGAGAGAGATCCACTTTTGAGTTAACTTTTCCTTCATCCTTGTTATGTGAGAAAGAGGAAGGAGGAAGAAACGGAGAGAAGAAGAGGAGAACTTTAGGAGGAAGATTTAAATATATTCTCTTTTTTTGGACGCACCCGTAGGCTACTTCTCACCTGCGTGCTCTCGGAGGAGGAGTTGGAAGAGGAGGAGGAGAAGCAGGAAGAGAAGGAGGAGAAGGAGGAGGAGGAGGAAGAAGAAGTACAGGAGGTGAGGTGTTTTCTTCTCCCAAGGCGACACACTAATCTCTCAGTCTCAGTTTCTTTTCGTGAAATTTTAACAAGGGTGATGATTTCGGGGAGATTATGTGGGAAGGAAGAGTGAGACGGTGGGAGGAGGGAAGGGGAGGGGGAAGTGAGGGAAGGGAAGGGAGAAGCGAAGGGCAGCTGATGGAGGGAATAGAGAGAGTGGTGAAGGGATGAGACTAAAAAGAAGAGCTTGAGGGAAGAGAGATAAAAGTATAGAAGGGCAAGCAATGAAGATGATATGTGTGTGTGTGTGTGTGTGTGTGTGTGTGTGTGTGTGTGTGTGTGTGTGTGTGTTGCCTGCATTTCATTCCAGCGTCATCAATTATCCACAAGTCATCTCAATTAACACTAATGCTCTTCTTCTCTTCCTCCTTTTCCTCCTCCTTCTCCTCATTTTCCTTCTTCTCCCTCTCCTTCTCTTCTCTGTTTATCTTCCCTCGTTTCACCACTACCACCACCACCACCACCACCACCACCACCACCACCAAGACCACCACCACCACCACTACCACCACTACCAACATCAGTCATCACTTTCTGGCTTTGTCACATGCACTCACCACACTCCTCCATTAACACACACACACACACACACACACACACACGTATCGTATATCTTCATCACCATAATCTGTGTGTGTGTGTGTGTGTGTGTGTGTGTGTGTGTGTGTGTGTGTGTGTGTGTGTGCGTGTCTGTATTTGGTCATAATGCTACGGGGGAAGGTGTGCGTAGATCTGTTCTTAGTGAGGTAAAATTAATGCGTATGCGAGGCTTTACCCAAGGGCGAGGGGGAGGAAAGAAGGCAAGGGAGAGGTAGGTAGGGAGACAGATAGGTGGATGGCGTGAATGGAGAGATTAAAAGGGATTGAGAAGGGACGAGAAGAAAGGAAAGGCGAAGAGGTAGAATGAAAGATGATAAGAAAAAGAAGGGAAAAAAATATGTAAAAACCAGGAAATATAGATTGATAGATAAGAAAATTGATAAATAGTAAGTACAGGGGTAGTTAACATATTTTGTTTAAGGAAGGGAGAAAGACGGGTTGTTATGGAAGTAGTCGTAATTTAGGAAAGGTTATAAATAGCTGTTACACACTCACACACACACACACACACACACACACACACACACACACACACACACACACACACACACACACACACACACACACACACACACACACACACACACACACACACACACACAAACACACACCTGTGGTTCCTGTGGTTCCTGTGGTTGAAGTTTTAGGCAGCAGTCGCCGTCCGTGGCCACGCTGGTGCGCTGCCACTAATACAAACCGTCTGCTCGTCTTTGCGCCAGCTGATCTGTGATGCTGTTGCTGGCAGCACAAACATGGTAGTGTGGCAGCTTGGGTTGATCAGGTATTGTGTGTAGAAACTTGTCCAGCTTTTTTTTTTTTAACCTCTCAATACTCCCTGTTGAGTCTCGTAGATGTCTAGGCAGTGCATTGAAAAGTTGCGGCCCCTTTATGGCAAAGGCATTTTCTTTGAGCGTTTTGACTCTGGTGCTTGCTCTAGAGTGTATTCTTTCTATATGGCAGAGCCGGCCTCGTCACTGGTGGATGGTAAACTGGATATTCAAGTTGTTGATAGATTTTCCAATAATTATTTTATAGATGTATAATATGGCGTACCTTTCTCTACGCCGCTCCAGTGAGTAAAGGTTAAGTTCTTGCAACCTTTCCCAATAGTCGAGATAATGAGTGTCTGATATTCTACT
>NC_059301.1:24468249-24478249 GCF_017591435.1 Portunus trituberculatus | reverse complement strand
GAGAGAGAGGATATGTAATAGTTTCTTTTACTTATCGAAGGCCAATAAAAAGATGAAAAAAAAAGATATCTGAATACACTATAGTTGGTCTTTTTTTTCTAGAATGGTAGAAAAGGTCAATAGAAGAGAATATCTAAATACGTTAGTTTCTTCATTATTTACGGAGGGAAGATCTCGATAAATATGGACGTAGAAATTTAAAAATGCCAAAAATCTTAGTTCTTCGTCCTCAATAAGTAAAGAAAAGTGGATCTCAACATCTGAAAGAATGACCAAGTAAGTGTGTAGGAATATATGTGAGTGTACAAGAGAGTGAATTGGGCTTCCGTTTTACTATGGAGAAAGGTGATGGTGGTGGTGGTGGTAGTAGTAGTAGTAGCAGTAGTAGAAGAGGTAGAGGAGGAGGAGGAGGAGGAGGAGGAGGAGGATAAGCAGTATAGGTGCACGCTATCTGACTCTTGTTGGCTCAGTAAGTAGTAAGGCGTGTAATGGCAAGGGACTTTATACCCCAGCTGGAGTGTGTTTGCGTCTGGTAAATACATAAAAGTTTATATCGACGTGCAGATATTTTGTTAAGTTCTGTGTCCGTATGTGTGTGTGTGTGTGTGTGTGTGTGTGTGTGTGTGTTGGATGTATACTTTATTATTTTATCTGACTGTCCTTCATTATCATCTGCGCACCACGCATTTAGGTCCCTCCCCCTCTCATTCCTCCTCCACTCTCACTCCCTCTCTCTCTCTCTCTCTCTCTCTCTCTCTCTCTCTCTCTCTCTCCTCGGATGGCGTGGCGTGTTGGCAAATTTCTGAGCTGACTCATAAGAAAAATATCATTAAACATTTAAATAGGCGGGTCCTGTTTGCTCGGCCGAGGCTCGTGTTTGTAGTTCACACAATTAAAGGAGCAAAGACAATCGTGCTTAGTTTATATGAAGCGCTTACTGCTGCAGCCCCATAATTGTGGCGTGGAGGAGGAGGAGGAGGAGGACGAGGAGGACGAGGAGGAAGAGGAGGAGGAGGAAGAGGAGGAGGGGCAGGTAAGGGGGTTTAAGGAAGCAGAAGAAATGGATGATTGCAGCAGGAGGAGAACAGCAGGAGACAAAGGATAAATAAGAGGAAGAGAGAACTAATAGAAGAATTAAGAGGAGGAGGTAGAAGATAGTAGAAGATAGGGAGGATAGCAGAAGAGGAGGATGGGTGCAGCAGGAAAAACAGAAGAAAAGAGATGAATATTAGGAGAACGAGAAGCAGGAAGAGGAGAAGGAGGAGGAGGTTGAAGTGGTGGAGGAGGATTTCGGGAAAGTAGTGAATTTGGAGGAATATAAGCCGAGTAGGAGGTGAAAGGAGAAGAATAAGATGGAGAAAAATAAAGGAAAAGGACTAAGAGAAAGAGAAGAAGGGAGAAACATGAGAAGAACATAAGAGGACAAGCAGAAAGAGAAAGCGAAGAAGGGGTCTGGAGAGATGGAAGAAATGGAGGAGGAGGAGGAGGAGGAGGAGGAGGAGGAGGAGGAGGAGGAGGAAGAGGAGGAAGAGGAAGAGGAGGAGGAGATTGAGTAGGTGGTGGTGGTGAAGATGGCAGTGTTGGTGGAGAACAGCATACACAAAAGATGGTCGAAATTAATATGAATAAAAAATATTAAATAGAATGAAATGAAAACACCAAAATACAGAGGATGACAAATTGCTAAGAAAAAAATGAAAAATAAAGACGAACACAAGAGAAAGTTCGAATTAACAAGACAAAGAACCAGACAGACAGAGAGAGAGAGAGAGAGAGAGAGAGAGAGAGAGAGAGAGAGAGAGACATATTTGCTGAGTGCCGACGCTTTTTTTCTTATTTCTTTTTTCTTTACGTATTTGAAAAGCTTTATTCTGTATTGTCCCTCACGGTGACCTGGGAAGAGAGGGTCAAAAGTCCTTGTTCCCCCTCCTCCTCCTTCCCCTCCTCCTCCTCCTCTTCTTCCTCTCACTCTTTGTACTCCTGCTCCTCCTCCTCCTCCTCCTCCTCCTTCTCCTCTTCGTATTCCAGAAGTAGGATGGATGTCATCTTGGTCAGACAATGAGTTAAAATGCCTGTCTCTTGTTGTAATGGTTTATACAATGGGTGTAAGTACTCTCTCTCTCTCTCTCTCTCTCTCTCTCTCTCTCTCTCTCTCACTTTGGTTTGTTTATTTGGCAGTCTCTTCCCATACCCAAAGCGAGAAGAAAAATTTTGAAAGGGATCAAAGTGCGCCTGAAGATGGATGTTGTCAGAGAGAGGAAGAGAGTGGAGAGGAGGGGAAGAAAGAGAAGGGTGAGGAAATAACAGGGAGGGACTGAATGGAATAAAAAAGAATGTTTGATAGAAGAGAACAGGAAGTAAAAGGCGCAGGGGATGGAAAGGATTAGAATGAGAAATGTGGCTGTGGATGAGGTGGTTGTGTGAGGATGTTAATTGTTGTTGTTTTAGTAGTAGTGGTAGAAAAGTAGTTTTGGTGATGGTGATGTTTAGTCGTAAGAACGTAAGTAAATAAGGGAAGTTGCAATAAGCCAGTAGTAGTAGTAGTAGTAGTAGTAGTAGTAGTAGTAGTAGTAGTAGTAGTAGTAGTAGTAGTAGTAGTAGTAGTAATAGTAGCAACAGTAGCAGCAACAACAACAACAATAACAAAACAACAACAACAACAACAACAACAACAACAACAACAACAACAACAACAACAAATCAATCGAGCGAACGAGAGAGAGAGAGAGAGAGAGAGAGAGAGAGAGAGAGAGAGAGAGAGAGACCTCATGTCACCCCAGGAAACAGGATCTCACCCTAACCCTCCCACCTCATCACAGAAATGCAATAGTCTCCTCCTCCTCCTCCTCCTCCTCCTCCTCCTCCTCCTCCTCCTCCTCCTCCTCCTCCTCCTCCTCCTCCTCCTCCTCCTCTCCCCAACAATCCCCGTGGATGCAATTAATCAGACCTGACAAAGTTGGGTGGACTGGCGTAGAAGGGATGGAAGGGACGAGGGCGTGGGTGGTGGTGGTGGGCGTAGGGGGTTGGATATGGAGAGGGATTTAGGGAATAAGGAAGGAGACAGAGGGACAGCAAGTGGGTGAGTCAGATGGCAGTAGACTGTGTGGAAGGTAGTGAATGGAGGAATAAGTAAAGAGGGAAGGATTTAAGGATGAAAAGGGTGTAGTAGAGACAAAGGATGGAACGGGAAGGGATAGAAGTAAAGTTTTAGAGCGAAGGATAGGAAAGTAAGAGGAATGGAAAGAGATAGAAGAAGTAAAGTTTAAGTGTGAAAGGATAGGAAAGTAGAAGGAAAGGAAAGAGATAGAAGATGAAAGATTATGAAAGTAGAAGGAAAGGCAAGAGATAAAGAAGCAATGTTTAAGAATGAAAGATTATGAAAGCAGAAGGAAAGGCAAGAGATAGAAGAAGCAATGTTTAAGAGTGAAAAAATAGAAAAAAAAAGAGGAAAGGAGTTTGAAATGTTTTGGTTGATCTAGAATATAGAAACAAAGATAAGAAACATTTATTGATTTAGGCATTTACTTATTGATTGGCTTTCATTTTTCTTCTTTTAAACAAATATTTGAATTCATGACAGGCCAATGCTTCCATTTATCCACTTAATTCTTAATCTTGTATGTTTTCTTTTTCCCACAGGTAAGTCTGAACGTAAATCTACCACCTACCTCCCTTACTTAAGCTGACTCACCGCTACAGGCCACGCCAAGCCACACCTGACGCAGTGGTGAGTGACTTGTGCATTTCCCCATAACTACAATATGCCGTACACAATTCCCTCTTTCCTCCTGTCGTGACCAATGTTGCTGCTAGGACAGGAATATGTCAGCTCTAATTTTCATCGTGACTGACAGGGAGGAAAAAAAAGAGGAAGAAAATAACAGGAAGACATTTTGGTATTGTTAAAAAAGAGAGAGAGAGAGAGGTTTTTTGGGGGACATGTAAGCACGGGCCAGGCTGTATTGGAATATTGCAAATATATACAAGTGTTCATGATTCCGTACTTGTGTTATCTTTCTTCCTAACTCTATGTGTTTCTTGTATTTTATGTCTTATGAGTGTGCCTGTTAATAAGTGGTTGTAATGGCTTGATTTGAGAATAAATGCAGACTGAATATTACGTGTGTGTGTGTGTGTGTGTGTGTGTGTGTGTGTGTGTGTGTGTGTGTGTGTGTGTGTGTGTGTGTGTGTGTGTGTGTTTGCATCAGTCAATGAAAAATAATACTTAATTCTTTAAAACACACGCGTGGAATGAAACAATAGAGAGAGAACAAGACACACACACACACACACACACACACACACACACACACACACACACACACACACACACACACACACACACACACACTATTGCATTTCGGTGATGAGGTGGGAGGGTCAAGTTGAGATACTGTTTCCTGGGGTGACAAGAGGTCGTCTCTCTCTCTCTCTCTCTCTCTCTCTCTCTCTCTCTCTCTCTCTCTCTCTCTCTCTCCACGGTTCACATATTCAGTGGTAACTTTCTAATCTGTCACTTCCCAGGCTGAGGTTTTGGACTTGCTCTATTTGTTCAAATGTTTCCAGTGATGTCCGGCCAGTTAGTGTCTGTTGAGCAAAGGGATGTGGTGCGCAGTGTATGAGAGGTCGTAGCTTCATATTTTTAAGCACTACGTGGTACTTAATACTTGAATGTAGTTCTTCATGGGGGTACTCCATCTGTGTAAACGCTCCGTACTCCCACCCTCAATCTTCCTTTCAACATGTATAATGGCTCTTTCACAGTCTCATAGGGACTATTTTCGAATGTCACAAGGATGTATGGTCAGGTTCTCATACTTTTTTTTTCGTGTTCAGTGGTGTGGAGTCTGTTAAATTATGACTTAGATCCTGAAAGTACTCCTAACCTCTTCAGTACTGGGACGCATTTTTGGGTATGATTAGACGATTTTATTGCCTTTAGGAAGGCTCTATGGAAGTCAGAAGATTAACGGCCAGAGTCTTCACTATTTCAATTCCCACATATGTTTCTAAAGCTGTATAAAATCACTAAACTAATAAGCAGAATGGATATGAAAACACGTGATGACACTGAAGGGGATAAAAAGTACTGATAACATCCACAGAAGCCCGTGAAGTGTCTCTGGATAAAAGCCACAAAAGTTATCTCTATTTCATTATGGTGAAAGACAGAAATACTATAGATATGCATTATACGACTGTGGATACTATGTGATGGGTGCTTAGTTTGTGTTGCCATCATGACTGGGTGCATTGTGTTGGGAAAGAAAATACTAAGACAAATTATTATTTCCATACTAGACTTATATTTACTTAGAATATTTCATTACACTTGCATTTCATTTCAGTCTTTTTACTTTTTTGCCTTCTGTGTTTTTAGTTTATGTGTCTCTCCATCGTTCTTTATTGTTTTTTTCTTTTTTCTCCTATCGTTTATCGCCTTATTTTCCTTGCGTTACCATTTTCCTTCTCCTTTCTTGTTCCCTTTTTTCCTTCCCTTCCTTTTTTTCTTATTTTCTTATATCTTGTCTTCTTTGTATTTTTTGTCTTCCATTTCTCTGTTCCTTTCCCTTCTCTTCTTCCTTTTACTTTCCATTTACTTTTTCTTTTTTTTTTTGCTCTTCGATCCTTTCCTCTATATCACACATTCTCCTATTTTTTTCCTATCTTTTCCATGGCCTTCTTACCTTTTTTCCTATCCATCTCCCATTCCTCTTTTCCTATCCTTTTTCTTCCTTTCATTCTCCTTCTTTTACTTTTCTTGTCTTGCCATAATCCAAATCTTTCTTTTCTCCCTTCCGTCTTTCATCCACTCCGTCTTTCTTTCCCTCTTTTACTTTCTTTCATTCTTTCCTTTTCCTTCCTTTACTTCCTTTTTTTTCCATAATCCAACCCTTTCCTATCTCCTTCTCTTCCTTACTTCACTCTCGCATCTTTCCTTTCCTCTCCCATTTCTTCCTTCCACCTTCTTTACTTTCCTTGAATTTTCATAGTACATTCCATTCCTATCCCTTCTTTTCCTCCATTCCTTTCCCATACAACTTTTCCCTCTCCCTTTTCTTCATTTTTCCTCCTTTTACTTCTTTGCCTTTCTATAATCTTTCATATTTCCTTTCTCCTCCCCCCTCTCCCTGCCATCCCGCACTGAGTTGAGTGAGTGAGTGAGTGGTTAGGCTGTGATGGTGATGTAGTGGTATTAGGGTCAGCTGGAGGCTCGTCAGGTGCGGCTGCTTATGTAGGTTTTCATTATGTTGAGTCAGTAGTAATCACTCGGCGACGTCAATCAGCTGCTGTGGCACGTCAGTTTTCATTAAGTCACGCTCGTTGCCTTGGTTAATTGAGCCGCGGCGCCGCCAGTTTTCACCGTTTTCAGTTTAGTAATAATAGCGATTGTGGTGGTGGTGGTGGTGGTGGTGGTGGTAGTGATATTATATGTAATAGTAATAGTAGTAGTAGTAGTAGTAGTAGTAGTAGTAGTAGTAGTAGTAGTAGTAGTAGTACCAGTAGTAGTAGTAGTAGTAGTAGTACCAGTAGTAGTAGTAGTAGTAGTAGTAGTAGTAGTAGTAGTAGTAGTAGTAGTAGTAGTAGTAGTAGTAGTAGTAGCAGCAGCAGCAGCAGCAGCAGCAGTAGTAGTAGTAGTAGTAGTAGTAGTAGTAGTAGTAGTAGTAGTAGTAATGGTGGTGGTAGTAGTAGTAGTAGTAGTAGTAGTAGTGGCGGTAATATTATTGATAAGAATAGTAAAAGTCGTAGCCCAGTCTCTCTCTCTCTCTCTCTCTCTCTCTCTCTCTCTCTCTCTCTCTCTCTCTCTCACATTGGGACAAACAATTTTTCTACACTCACATGATACTTTCCATCTATCCATATATTTCTTTATCCTTTCCCGTTAAATACATGATCAAATTTGAAGCTGAATGCCCCTCCCTAGTAAGCCGTCAGTCAGGCTGTTAAACTATCATTAATATTGACAGGATGGGAATGTGCATAATTAACTAGTGGAATAACTTAAAACAGAACACCCATTGCTACTTGTATTCTATGCCTGTTTTGGAAATCATGGGTGGTTTTCAAGCGTGGTATGTACGTAAACTGTGGAAAAGTAGTAGTAGTAGAAGTAGTTAGTAGTAGTAGTAGTAGTAGTAGTAGTAGTAGTAGTAGTAGTAGTAGTAGTTAGTAGTAGTAGTAGTAATACTAGTGGTGGTGATGGTGGTGGTGATGGTGGTGATTGTGGTAGAAGTGTTAAGTTGTCTTGGCTGTAGCTTTCTCTCTCTCTCTCTCTCTCTCTCTCTCTCTCTCTCTCTCTCTCTCTCTCTCTCTCTCTCTCTCTCTCTCTCTCCATCATATAAATTAATGAAAAATAACCTGAAAAGGGAATCCCATTTCTTTTCCTTTGTTCTATATTCAAATTACGCGCCTTTTTCACTCTTCCCTCCTGCGGAGGCTCGCGCACCGCCCCTCCCTTCCACGTCACACTTCCCTCTTTTCTGTGGTAAATTATTTGCATATCTGTATAGTAATCACATAGTTTTCATTCCCAAAATACTGTACTTAAATTTCTATCAAGTTTTCTGCAATCTACAGCTGAATTGAGTATTTATTTAGGGATTATTGTTTCAGCAGTAGCTCACGTCAGAGGCGTAGGCAGTTTGTCCGCCGGCTTTTGTGTGTATGTGAGTGTCTTAAACATGACTATCATAAATTTGGTGTTATTCCTGGTGTCTGAAAATTTTCGGTGTGTTTCGGGTGTTCAGGAGGGAGGTGAGTGTTCCATGGCTGCTTGAGAGGATCTGGAGGAAGAGGGATGATAAATGGAGATAGTTTTGAGGTGGTAATGTAAAGAGTGGGTGGCGGGAGGCGTGCAGCTAGGGTGATGGTGGTGGTGGTGTTGGAGTTCCTCATGGCTGTTCCTCTCTGGTTATTTATGTATTACTTCTATACTCTTATTAGTTTTCATATTCTAGCTTTAGGACGTTCCAGTGTATGTTATTGCTATGTTATTTGGCAAGGTTTTAATTTGCCAGTCTCCTGGTAGTCTTCCCTTACCCTCCTCCCCTTCTTTTCCCTTCCTCATGTATTATTTTTCTATTCTATTCTCACATCATTGTTTCCTAGTAATTCAATATTTCCCCTTCAGAATGTTTCAGTTCATGTAATTAGTCATTAAATAGTCTTGTTTCCGGGTTGCCTTCCTCCTCCTCTTCCTTCCTCTCCTCCCTGTACCTCCCCCCCCTTTACAATGGACTCGCCTTGAAGTCTGTACATAGAAAAATACATACAGTGAATTTTCAAACTTAACACGTGTCTGCATTAGACTCTGGTGTTAACATGGCGATAATATGAAATACTCAAATCATTACAATTTGATGGTGTAAATGAATTGTGGAGGAAGTGAGGCGTGGCTTTGGGCATTTAAATATCAGCTGATGGAGTGTTTTGGGTTATATGTTGATTTTGTGCATTGTATATGACTTGGACAGTGATATGATTGTGGTTCTTTGTATGTTGCATTTATTTTTCTCATTGCACCATGTTATAATGTCAGTGTTACCAAAGAACATGTTTAGTGATGTACGTGAGTGCCGTGCCGTTTGCATCAGCCTAGCCTTGTCTGCAGTCTCTCATTTGCTTGGGTCGACTTTTGATAGCCTATGAAATTTTGAAGTACTTATTTGATATTGATACTCTTGCAATCTTCATTTTATTTTTTTTTTATTATTTTATGCATTTATTCAGATTATAAGAGTGTGTTGAGGATTCTATCCATAATGTGTATCTACTACTCTTGAGTGGGAAGGAATCACTCTTATTATGGTTTTAGAATCAAATATCGTGTTCTCTCCTGTTATCCACTTTGCTAGCCTCTCTCCTCCCCTCATACTCCTCCCATGTCCATCCCTTCTCCCCCTTACTATTCCCTCCTTTCGTCCCTTCCTTCATCCTCCCCCTTACATATCCTCCCTCCCTCCCTCCCTTCTCCCTCTCGTCTCCCTCCCGTCCCTCCCTTCTTCCCGTTCTCGTTCCTTCTTTCCTTGCACCACTATACTTTCTGTTCTTTGCATCTTTTCCATAACTGAGTGCATTTCATTGTTAATATAGATGGTTTAATATCTAGATAACCTTAATTTGTGTTATGTAAAGTTATTTCCTAGCAATAACCAAGTAATAATAGGTCAATAAATTATTTTAATTTGGGTTGGCAGGCAATCTCGCTCGGCAGTTTGTGTGTGTGTGTGTGTGTGTGTGTGTGTGTGTGTCATGATGTTTATTTATTTATTTTTTTTTATCTTATCAGTGTACCCTAGCTGTCAAGAAGGGAAATCAGAGTACCATGTATTGTAGGGCAATGGGAGACAGGGTGAAGGTGAAGGAATACTGATGATTTAGGTGACGGCGCTCTGGCCCAGTGTCTTGAGGGCGAGGCTAGCAGTGGCGGCGATCCTTCCTCTGAATGTTATCTTTATTCTTTTTGTTTATCGTCTTTAAGCTTCATAATTTTCCATGCTTATTGATAGGCTATGGTGTAGCTGATATAAAGGTTCATATTCTCAAACGCTTCTGTGCTTCACTGCACTGTTTCAAAAGGTTTTATTCAAGTTTACACGAGTTTTTTTTTTTTCTCTTTTTAAGGTTTTTACTGTTATAAAGACGGAATGACAAGATTTCTTCATTATTTACTGGAGAAACATTCTAGAAAATCCCGCTAATAATTTCTGTGGCCTTGGTAAATAGTCGTGGCGAGAGAGCAAAGTGTTTCTGAATACGGGCCTAAGTGTTCAGTAATATTGTTTCCTCCCTCAGATCCTCACTCCTCCTTTCCCTCCTATAAAGGACTCGCCCAGTTTGATGTCATATATATTTTCTGTCAAGATACTCCGTTGTTTTGAGCTAAATGTGAAACTCAGTCGTAATATAGTTTTATCCTGTGTGAGTGATATGGTTATGTACAGTTTGACGAGCATTAGGCTTTTAAATACCAACTCATGTGGGGGTTGTGTGTGTTTGA
>NC_059301.1:24455749-24458249 GCF_017591435.1 Portunus trituberculatus | reverse complement strand
ATGTTTGCCCGTTGACAACCACCTTGAGGCTTCTGTCCTGCAGGTAATTTCCCAAGAGTCGTAGCAAGCCACCCTGGATGCCTTTAGCACGAAGCTTTTCTAGTAATCCGTTGTGCCATACTTTATCAAAAGCTCCTGCTATGTCCAAAGCAACCACTATAGTGTCCTTGCCGTCGTCGAGGGCGTCCTGCCAATGCCTGGTGAGAAGCATCATTAGGTCGGAGGTTGACCTTCCAGGTCTGAACCCAAACTGTTGGTCTGAGAGGAGGGCATTGTCCTTGAGATGGCTACACACCACCTCTGCCACGACCCTCTCAAACACTTTACCCACCACTGACAACAGGGATATGGGTCTGTAGTTTTTGGGTCCGTCCTGGAGCTTTTTGTGTACAGGAACTACTCGAGCCTCCTTCCACACTGAAGGCCAGACGTTTTCCCGTACACAAGTTGTGAAGACTTGGGTGAGAGGGGCAGCCAGTTCCTGGGAGCATCGCTTCAGCAGGTGCGGGCTGATGTCATCAGGGCCGGTGGCTTTCTGTGTGTCCAGCCCCGCAATAATCGCTTCACCTGCTGATGCGTCACCTCCACCATGGTGACAGTCTTCTCACATTGCTGGACCAGCTGAGGCGGTGGCTGCTGTGGATTCCCGACCTTCATTTTTCCAGCAAACAAGGAAGCCAGCAACTGTGCCCTCTCCTTACTGCTGGTGGCGACAGTACCGTCCTGCTTGCTGAGGGAGGGATGGATTCTTGGTGGCCAGTTCCTTGTTTGTCCTTAACAAGAGACCACCAAGTTTTGTTTCCTACGCCAGTGCCACACAGTTTCCGGCGCAGGCTTTCCTCCCACTTTTTTAAGGCCCACTTGCTGGTTACCACCATCCTCCTGCATGCAGCCCTGTGCAGGTCCTTGTTGCGCCGAGTCGGGTTCCTCTTGTAGCGGAGCCAGGCAGCATACTTTGCCTCGGCAGCAACACGGCAACGGTAGCCAAACCATGGCTGATCCGTCGATCTGGTGGTGTATTCCCTGTGTGGGACGTGGCGTCTCTGGAGGGCGAGAAGGTGAGAGGTGAGTGCAAGTGCTTCACTCTCTGCTCCTCCCTGTAGCAGAGTGGCCCATGGGGTGTGGGTCAGGTCGCGGCGCAGGGAAGCCCAGTCTGCTTTGTTCCACAGCCAGATGGTGCGGGTGGTGGCCTCGTCCTGAGCCACGCCCACTTCCAGCTGTGTCAGTACAGCGTGATGGTCAGAGCTGCCCACGAGCCCCAGCTGATGACACTGAAGCTTGTCTTCCTGGTAGTCTGAGATGACAGGGTCTAATGTCCCTCCTCGTTCATGTGTGGGAAGGTGACATGATCTGTCAGACCCTGCACCTCAGGAGATTCTCGTAGGCGTCTCTTTCCAGGTGGTGATTGAGATCCCCCACAATCAGCACGTGGCTGCAGCTGTGTGCCATCATCAGGTTGTCTAAGGTCTCAGTCAGGTACAGAGTGAGTCAGGCCCTTGTCGCGGGGGGCGATACAGGGCACACAGCAGGAGGGCTGAGCGGTCTGCCAGCATTACTCGGAAGTACATCATCTCCATCATTGGAGGCGTGTCTATGTCGAGTAGCTGGGCCTGCATTCCTTCCTTGAAGCAGACAGCCACTCCACCTCCTGTTCGCTCCTGTCGGTCCCTCCTCACCCAGTGGGTGAAGCCCTGCATCCTGCCATACGTGGGCTCCACCTCACTGTTCAGCCATGTCTCGGTCACCACAACAACGTCTGCATTGTGTCGTTGCACACAGTTGTGGTATAAGTCTGCAAGGTTAGTCCGGAGACCACGGACGTTGCTAGAGACGACCTTTAGTTGGCGGCGGGGCAAGCTGGCTGTACCATGGTGAGGGATGGTAGTGAGCGAGGCCTGCTAGTCCGAGGTGGTGGTTAGGGTCCGCGGCCGACTGCTGGTACTGGTGAAGAGGAGTGGTCCACTGCCGCCCCTGGTGCTGATTCCAGATACCAGGCTGAGGAAGGAGTGGGCGAGGTTGTGGCAAGGACTCTCTCTCATTATTTTTTCATTTTATTTTTCATTTCCTCATTCCACATGTTTTTCCTTACCCTATATTTCTTGTTTTTTTTCTTCTTTCTTCTTATTCATTATTTTTACGTCTTTTCTTTTTCCTGGTCTTTCCTTTCCTTCATTTCCTTCATTTCCTGCATTTTTTTTCTATTCCATTCGTTTATTTTTTTTTCCGATCATCATTGCTTTATTGTACAAAATTTTTCCCTCTTTTCTATCTCTTTTCCCCTCATTTTCCTCTCTCCCTGCTTTTCAGTTTCCACATTCTCTCTTACTTCTCTCTTTTCCTTCTCTGTTTAATGGTTTATTCTCTATTTTCTCGTCCATTTTCCTCCCTTTCCTTCCTTCCATTTCGATCCATTTTCCCTTCATATTCCTTTTCCTTCTCCTATCCATATCCCTCTTTTTTTTTTTTCCTCCTCCCTTCCATACCCCTCCTCCTGCTTTAC
>NC_059301.1:24430749-24445749 GCF_017591435.1 Portunus trituberculatus | reverse complement strand
TTTGTATTCCTTTGTATTCCTCCTCCTCCTCCTCCTCCTCCTCCTCCTCTTCTTCCATGTCGTCCTCCTCGTTTTCTTCTTCCATTTTCTTATCATTGGTGTTACTACAATATTACCACATGCTTTATTACCACACATACTCCCATCCTTATCACCATCATTCATGTCATCACCATCATCATTCATATCATCACCACCATACTCCCACTGTGGCCCTCACCAAACCTTCGCCCTTATTATCAAAACCAAGCTGATGTAAAGGGCGGAGAGAGAGAGAGAGAGAGAGAGAGAGAGAGAGAGAGAGAGAGAGAGAGAGAGAGAGATCGACCAACCCGATCTAACCTAACTCAAACAAACTTAACACACCTAATGTGATGTTAGGTTAAGTTAGGTTAGACGAGAGAGAGAGAGAGAGAGAGAGAGAGAGAGGAGAGGGAGAGGGAGAGGGAGATGAGAGGAACTCCTTTCCCGGGAGAGTATTGCTTACGTGACCTCATATAAAGGCTGTTTTGTTAAGCCTTTGTGGGAAAACTTTTGCACGCGTGTGTCGAGACCCGCCTGCTGAGGTGAGGGGAAGGGTTGGGGAGGAGGAGAAGGAGGAGGAAGAGGAGGAGGAGGAGGAGGAGGAGGAGGAGGAGGAGGAGGATCAGAAAGAAGAAAGGAGGAAAGGTTAGCAGCAGGGATTGTGGAAAAGAGTGATGCAGGAAGAGAGAGAAGAGGAGCAGGAGGAGGAAGAAGAAGAGTAGGAGAAGAAGGAAGAGGGAGAAGCATAGCGAAGAGAGAGTTAGGAGGAGGTAAAGATCAAAAGGAAGAAAAGAGGAAGGGTTAGTTGTAAGTATTGTGAAAGAAAACAATGAACCAAGAGAAGAAGGAGAGGAAAGAGGGAAGGAAGGACGTTATGATGGGAAAGTTAGGAATATACAAAGGAATCTGGAAGGGAAGATCAAACAATAGGAAACCTTAAGATCCTTACTAGATTGTAGGCTAGTGTAGTAAAGAGGAGGAAAGGAAGGAAGGAATGCGAAGGAAAGGGATGGAGAACTGAATGAAAAGCTGGAGAAGGAAGAGGAAGTGGATAAGAAGTAAGAGGAAGATGAGAAGGAGGCCGAAGAAGGAAGAAGAAGAGAGAGAGAGAGAAAGAGGAGGAAAGGGATGGAGAACTAGGATGAGAAGCAGGATAAGGAAAAGGAAATGGATAAGAAGTAAGAGGAAGATGAGGAGAAGGAGGCAGAAGAAGGAGGAGGAGGAGGAGGAGGAGGAGGAGGAGGAGGAGGAGGAGGAAGGAGGTACAAGTTTGATTACTTTCCTTGCCAAAGCTGCCAGGAATGCAAGACGTGAATTACTATACTGTCCTTGCATTTTAACTTTATATGAAATCTTTACCTCACTTAGAAAAAAAAAAAATACCAGCACAGCACAACTTAACCCGTTCTGTACTGGGACACTTTTTTTTTTTTTACCTTGAGATTTGTGTACGATTAGACGATTTTATTGACATTAGGAAGGGTCTATGGAGGTCAGAAGATTAATGGCCTCTGTCTTCACTATTTTAATCCCTTACATGAGTTTTTGAAGCTGGGAGAGATAAAGAGAAAGAGAATAAGGAATGTTTCTCCTCCTCCTCCTCCTCCTCCTCCTCCTCCTCCTCCTCCTCCTCCTCCTCCTCCTCCTCCTCCTCCTCCTCCTCCTCCTACTACTACTACTACTACTACTACTACTACTACTACTACTACTACTACTACTACTACTACTACTCTCTCTTCCTTTCCTCTCATATTTCCTTCCCTCCTTCCTCATAAAATCACCAAATATAAGCACAATCAATATAAAAACCCACCATGACACTCAGAGGGTGAATCAAAACCCATCGCTATGAATCAGTGAAGGGCTAGAGTGAGGTGATGGGCGGTGATGATGGGCGTGCAGTGTTGCCAGTTAAGGGCGTGAGGGGCGTGAGTGGAGGGGCGGCCATTACCACGAGACGCCAACGCGGCCAAACGAGCCAACTTTCCCCCAATGAAAACTTTTCTTTGCCACTCATGGAGAATTTGATTGGCTACCGTGAAAAGTCGATCCTCACGCCGCGGACAGCTGGGCCACTTGGGGCGGGTAGGCAGGGAGAGGGAGAGGGAAAGGGAGTGGGAGAGGGAGAGGGAGGGGGAGAGGGAAAGGGAGTGAGGGAGAAGGAAGGAAGAAAGGAAGGGAGGTAACTACGTAAAAAGTGAGGTAAAGGAGGAAGAAGATAACGGAGTAAGGTGGGGTGTGAATTTCAAGAGAAGGACGTCCTTAGAGAGAGAGAGAGAGAGAGAGAGAGAGAGAGAGAGAACATGTGGTTGATGCAGTAAAGAAAGTTTGTGTAAGTGTAGGAGTGAGGAATGAGAGAGGGAGAATAGATGACAGTTTGGCAAGATAACTTTAACTTTAGTCGTTGATGTTACACAAGTAGTTAAGAGATGAAAATAGATTTATAGTAATGATTCAAAGCAAAAACCTTTTATGGATAGAACTGAAATTATAACCGCTGTCTGTGTGTATTGATATATTATTGACAACTTTAATATAGAAAAATAAATAAATAAAATAGGAAAAATCGTGCTTACATGCAAAATTATAGACTTTTGAAATATAATGATAATAATAATAACAATAAAGAATAAAATACAAGAAAATAGAATGCATTAAGATCGGGGAAGGTAAAAAAACACATTCCCACCTCTAGAAGATATATATGACAGTTGCCTGAGCCTACCGGTGATATAGAGCAGGCCTACATTATGTGCGTAGAGGCTCCCAATTGAAGGAAGCCTCGCCACTACATGATTCACTGCCTGGCGCGGGAAAGTAACCTGAACCACACCTTAGTAAATTGGATGTCCTCATTTTTCTTTATTTCATCTTGTTTTACATTTTTTAGGTTAGTTTTATTGTATTTATTTATTTATTTATTTATTTATCTATCTATATTTTCTGCCAAGTTTTTTGCTTCTTGTGTTTGATTAATATATTTTTTTGGCTTAAAAGTTTGTGTTGGTATTTTTGTGCTAAATAGTGATAAATAAATAAAAAAAAAAAAAAATCATATCTATCGGTCAACAGAAACGCATGAAAACAAACCTTCTTAGTAAAAAAAAAATAAATAAATAAAAAAAAAAAAAAAAAAAATAAAATAAGCGAATAAGACACATGCAAAAAACCCTATTAGTAATAACTCAACAAATAATTAAATGAATAAAAAGGAAATAGAAATAAAATTGAACAATGGATAAGGGATAATAATAATAATAATAACAATAATAACAATAATAATAATAATAATAATAATAATAATAATAATAATAACAATAATAATAACAGCAACAAAATCAATAGTAATAAAAAAATCTAACTAAGAAAAAAAAATATTAAAACCATCCCTTTAAATCTCTACTCTTGAAATCCAGAGGTGTAAAAGGAGACTCCTCGCCACAGATTCTTAGCACGTCCCTCTATCTGGTGCTCTGTAATGGCCTCGCTTTCTCTCTTAAGAGCGTCACCCAATCAGCCGATCAAAGTTTGCCTTCTGCCCCCACGCCTCAGCTTCATCTCAGGGCTGTAGGGGGGGGGGGAGCGTGGGCGTGATAGAGTCGAGGAGAGAGTGTGGGTGTGGGTGTCAGGGTGTTTGGGTGTGAGTGTAGAAATAAGTGGAATTTTCATTATCGTTGTGTCTGATTAAGCAAAATGTGTTCTGTTATTTTTTAGTATTTTTTTTCTTTCCTTTTTCTTTTATCATTTTCTTTTTCTATTTTTTCTTTTCTTTTTATGTTATTCTTAAGTTGTTTTTTCTTTATTTTTTTTTTTTTTGTTCCGTTGGTTATTTTCTTATTTGTACTATTTATTTCTCATCATTGCGTCTTTCTTCGTCATTCTTTCTTTTTTTCTTCATTTTCTTTTGTTACACCGTTTATTTATTTTTTATTTGTACTACCTTTTTTCTTTCATCGTCCTTTTTTTTCTCCATCTATTCTTTCAACATTTTTTTTTATTTGTTTTTCTCCTCTTCCTTATGTTATCTAATTGTGTATTATTCCTTCTTCTTTTCCTCGTGTCCTCCTCCTCCTCCCTGTTCTGTTCGCTTCAATCTCTGGTATTCCTTCCTCTATTTTTCCTTCCACATATCCTTGTCTTCCACAGCTCCCTTTGTTATGATTTTTCTCCTTTTCTTTATGTCCTCTTGTTTCCTGTTTTTCCTTCGGCCTTCTTTCTGTCCTTCCATTTCCTCTCCCTCCCATTTCCTCTTTCGATTTCTCCTATCTCTATTTTTATTCTACGTTATATTTTGCTTTTTATTATCAGATTCCTGTCCTTTTACCGTATTTTTTTTTTCATTTTTTTCTGTCTCCTGCTTCATCCGTTCTTCTCTTTCTACACCCCTATCTTCTTTTTCCTCTTTTTCTTTTTTTCATCATCTCATTCCTTATTGTCTCATATCCCTGTTTTTCCCTTTCTTCTTGTCATTACCATTTTGATACAACCTCCCTTTATATCCTCCCTTTCTTACTCCTTTCCATTCCTTCCTCATCACCCTTTCTTCTCATTTCCCTTCAATTCACCTCCTTTCTGTACACCCTCCATTCACCTCCTTCATTCCTCTTTCCTCGCTGTCTCCTCCCTGTCTCCTGCTCCTCATCCTCCCCTCCGCCGCCTCCCTCTATCCTAACACATTTCATAACCAGTGTATGGAAATCTTGTCGAACTAAGGGACTCAAGAGATGAAGGGAACCTGCTGACTCGACCCCTTTTTGTGTGGTGATGGAGGTGGTGGTGGTAGTGGTAGTGGTGGTGGGAGTTTTAGGGAAGGGTGTATGTATAGTAGGGTCACGTTTGGCTCCCTACTGAGAGAGAGAGAGAGAGAGAGAGAGAGAGAGAGAGAGAGAGAGAGAGAGGGAGGGGAGGGGATGAAGAGGAGGATACAGAAAGAGACTGCGAGGAATGAGGAATAAAGGAATTAAATGGAGGGTGTACATAAAGTCGATGAATTGAAGGAAAAGAGAGGAAAGGGTGATGAGGAAGGGATGGAAAGGAGTAAGAAAGGGAGGATATAAAGGGAGGGTGTATCAAAAGGGTAATGACAAGAAGGGGGAAAACAGGGAGAAAGATATGAGACAAAAAAGGAACAATAAGGAATGAGATGATAAAAGAGAGAGAGAGAGAGAGAGAGAGAGAGAGAGAGAGAGAGAGAGAGAGAGAGAGAGAGAGAGAATGCTGAATTTATTTTTCCTTTGTTAATTATATTTGTCTTGTTGTTGTTGTTGTTGTTGTTGTTGCTCCTGCTGTTGCTTTATATTCTAGCGTCATATGCCCGTACCTGTTAGTAGATCCCATAATGCAATCAATGTTACCTGAACTACCTGTGAAAAAAAAATCAACGCTATCACTTAATCTCTCACTTATAAGAACATGAAAGATCACCGAAACAGAATAACAAGCATCACAATCACACTGCAACAAAAAACAAACAGAGGAACAACCTGAAGAAGGTGAAATATACCCGAGGGAGGGAGGAGGAAGCAGGAAGCAGGGAGTGGCTGATCTAGTGGCTGGCTGGCTGGCACGATGTATAGTCTGTCTGCCTGAGCGGATGAAGAGGTAAACACGAGAAAGGGGTCAACGGACAGGAAGGGGAAGGGCAGGGGATGGACAGGGGGTGAGTAGGAGACGGCCATATAACAGAGGAGGTATAGGAGGCGGCCGTGGAGGAGGCAGGGTAAGAAGAGCGGCTGCTGGTGATTCCACGGACCTCGCTATCCACATTTGAATACTGTCGAGTAGCGGCGCCGGGATGTCTGTCACGGCCCGTGTGTGTGTGTGTGTGTGTGTGTGTGTGTGTGTTGGTGGGAGGGGGAGGGAATTAGGCAAGAGTTCAGGCTAATAAAGAAGAGGTGGGCGTCAGAGCAGGGTGTGGTAACAGTGTACGATGAGGGTGTTGACCATTTGTTTGTGGCTATAACTGGAGAGGCAGTAGGAGGAGGAAGAGGAGGAGGAGGAAGAGAAAGGCGTGAAGGAGAACGAGGACAAAGACAATGAGGAGGACGAGGACTAGGAGGAGTAGGAAGACAAGACGAGGAGAAGGAGGATGAGGAGAAGAAAGAGATAGACACAGAGAACGAAGCAATGAAGGGAGGAATGAAAGAAGGAGAGCGTGTAGCTAACAAAAAACGAACAAGCAAGACCAGAAAAACAACAGAAGGAACATTGAAGAAAATTTAGACAAAATGGAAATAAATTAACTGGATATTAAAAACAAACATTGAGAACCACTTTTATTTGAAGGAAAACGGGGAAGATGCGATGAGGAAAAGACAGGAAGAGAAAAAAGGAAAATGAGAGAGGAAAAAGAGGTAGTGTTGGGGAAAAGGAAAGGGTGAAAGGGAGGAAAAAGGACAGATGGAAAGCCTAACGCCAGTATTATCTCTGGAAATAACACCTTGGTCGGAGGAGGAGGAGGAGGAGGAGGAGGAGGAGGAGGAGGAGGAGGAGGAACAGGAACAGGAGGAGGAGGAGGAGGAGGGACTCGGCTCAAAGGATCTCTTGGTTCATTTGTAGCGTTTTCTGAGGCGAAAGAACCCCGATGGTGCTCCGTTTAGTTGTTCTTGTTAGTGTTTTGTGTTTGTGTTGTTTGTGTTTATCGTTCAGTGTTCTTGTTTGTGTTTCGTGTGTGGTGGGAAATGTTCGGTTGATACGTTTGCTTGTATTTATTTCGTTGTTGTTGTTGTTGTTCTCGTTGTTGTCGTTGTTGTTGTTGTTGTGTTGTTGTTGTTGTTGTTGTTGTTGTTGTTGTTATTGTTGTTGTTGATGATGATCTTCTTCTTCTTCTTCTTCTTCTTCTTCTTCTTCTTCTTCTTCTTCTTCTTCTTTTTCTTCTTCTTCATTCTTTTCTTAATTTTTTTATATTCTGTTTTTTCTTATTCTTCTCCCTCTTTCTTATTTTATTAATTCTCCTCCTAAGCTTACGACTACTACTACTACTACTACTACTACTACTACTACTACTACTACTACTACTACTACTACTACTACTACTACTACCTCTTTGTAATTTTCCCTCCTCTTCTCTCCACTTCCAGACTAAGAAAATCTCCTTTTTTTTTTTTCCCCCTCCACCACGTCACACACTATCAGGAGACACAATATCTCATTTTCTCTCCTCCTCCTCCTCCTCCTCCTCCTCCTCCTCTCCTTCTTTCTTGAGGATCTGTCTCTTCTCCTTCCATCTTCCTTTGTTTCCTCCCTTCTTCTCTCTCTCCTTTCCCACTTTTTCTTTCCTTCCTATTCCTTCCTCGCACTCCTTTCCTTTTTTCTATTTCATTTAATTTTTTGTGTTAGTTTCTTTTCTTTCATATAAACGTTTTCTATTTTTGTTAACTAATCGATTATATTTTTGTATTTTTTTCCCTAAATTTGCTACTTTTCTTTTTTTTTTCCTTACTTTTATTTTTTCCTCCTCTTGCATTTTGTTGGGAGTGAATTTTTCTCCTCTCTCTCTCTCTCTCTCTCTCTCTCTCTCTCTCTCTCTCTCTCTCTCTCTCTCTCTCTCTCTCTCTCTCTCTCTCTCTCTGTCTTTCTGTTATTTTTCTTCATATTGTTCGTATTTTTCCTTTTATGTTTTTTGTTGCTGATTCTCGTTTTCTTTTTTTTTTCTTCTTTGCTTGATCTTCGTCGAAATCCTCCTCCTCCTCCTCCTCCCTCCTCCTCCTCCTCCTCCTCCTCCTCCTCCTCCTCCAGCTGGGAATGAAGGGTGTCTCTGAGGATTGGAGAGAGAGAGAGAGAGAGAGAGAGAGAGAGAGAGAGAGAGAGAGAGAGAGAGAGAGAGAGCTTGAGTAACTGAAAATTTGACTGACTGACCGTGTGTGTGTGTGTGTGTGTGTGTGTGTGTGTGTGTGTGTGTGTGTGTGTGTGTCTGTGTAAAGAGAGAGAGAGAGAGAGAGAGAGAGAGAGAGAGAGAGAGAGAGAGGCAGTGTGAGAGAAAGAGAGCGTGGAGGCAAAGGGGGAAGACAGATAAATACATATAACGTAGATGAATACATTAATGGTGAACCTCCTTCGCTTTTGCACTGAATTTCCATATATATTACAGGAGGTCCCTAAAATGTCGCCACATATTGCACAGGCCCCCTGGAGTTTGCTTGCACAGTTTGCTTGCATTTACCGCAGCCCTACATTCCCCTTCCTCCCCCTCTCCTCTCCTCTCCTCTCCTCTCCCGTTCCTTTCTCTCCCCAGCCCCTTTTTATTATTACTTTTTTTTTTCCTTTCTTTTTATTTGTGTGTGTGTGTTTTGTTACTGTAAAGTTCGACTCCCTCTCTCCCGTTCTATTTCTCCTTCCTCTATAGGTTTTGCATTTTTTTTTTTTTTTACTTTTTTTTGTCTGGGTTACTTTTTTGTTTATTTTTTGTTATTTTATTTATTTATTTTTTTTAAGGAAATGTAATCGATTAAGTTATATAGATGTTACAGAAACGTGCGCCGGAAAGGAATGAGTGGAATTGATTATTAGTTATTGTGGATGGCTTTGTTTAATAGCAGCAGTAATACCAGTAACAGAAAAATTAACAACAACAACAACAACAACAACAACAACAACAACAACAACAACAACAACAGCAACAACAACAACAATCTCCTTTCGGAAACTGAAAAAAACAACAACAACTTGGCTTTAAAACTGCATGAAAGAAAAAAGGTTTGTGTTGGAAGTTTAGTAAAAAAAAAAAGAAAAGTCTTCTGTTTCTGTCGTTGCATAGAGTACAAAAGAAGGTCGTGTGGCACCAGAGTTAAATGTGTGCAAAAAAGTGTAAGAAAAGCTAATTTATCAAACATTGTCATTAAAAAAAAAAAAAAAGATTCTCACAGTATAGAAAAAAATTCGTTTGAGGTTTTGGTCAATGAAAACTATAAAGGCACCAGTGAATAAATAAAAAAATAAAGATGAATAACGAAATGTGTGTGTGTGTGTGTGTGTGTGTGTGTGTGTGTGTGTGTGTGTGTGTGTGTGTGTGTGTGTGTGTGTGTGTGTGTGTGTGTGTGTGAGAGAGAGATGTGAGAGAGAGAGAGAGAGAGAGAGAGAGAGAGAGAGAGACAGACAGACAGACAGACAGACAGACAGACAGACAGACAGACAGACAGACAGACAGACAGACAGACAGACAGAGAGAGAGAGAGAGAGAGAGAGAGAGAGAGAGAGAGAGAGAGAGAGAGAGAGAGACATTTGGCACAGGTACAAGTAGATATCCTTTGTTTCTCGTTTCTTTCATTACTGGCACACGTTCTTCTTTCACAGCGAGTAACAAGGCATGTATTGGGTGGAGGTAATCATTTTGTCCCGGCGTGAGTGCTGGGGTGCTGCACTCACTCTTCAAGCTGCAATTTAGCCTCAGGTGTTACAAGGAAGGAATTTCAGAGTAAGATTACCTGTACTTTATTTCACATTCTCTTCCTTCTCTTTAAATCAATAAGAAGAATTTACAGTTTTTTTTTTCATTTTTTTTTTTTTCTCCATTTAACGACTTTCTCAGTGGTGAATTCTGTGATAAATTAGTCATGAAATTCTCTTCATATTTTTTTATTTCCAAATTTCGTATTACGTTTGTTAGTAAAGACGTAATAAATGATGTAATAACGTACTGGATTGCTTTTGATATGAATTCCGAAATAAGCTTGATTTCATGAAAGTCTATAAAAATGGATGAGGAGTTTCGAGTCACTAACTTCTGAACAGACTTGTGTCCAAAAAATACATAAAATGATTAGATTTTTCTTATGAGCTTTAGAATCTGAAATAAACTTTACGAAATAGAATTGTATATTTTTTTTTTACTGAAAATATCTCAGTTATAGACTTTTAAACAAACTTTCTATATATTGTTCGAGAATATGTAAAAGAAAAGAAAAACAGTTACAAGTGACCAAAATACACCTGGGAATTAATGAGACCTATTCACCACCTGTTCCCTGCAGTAACGTGACCAGTGCTCTCCACCTGACGTCTGCCTCCTAACCCCAAACACTCGTCTGTGAAATTATAGACCGCGTGACACCAAACTGACGGAGCGAGGTTACACTGAGCTCTATCTATTATTAAGCCGTGCGTGAGTGCGTGCTCGGTTCAAAGAAAAGAAGAGAGAAAAAAATTGAGAAAGAAAATAAGGTGTGAATTGAATTTGTCTTTGTCTCAGCAGTTTGTTCTTCTTTTTAACAGGGTAACTTTTAATGTCATTTTTAAAGCTGCCATCAGTGTTTTCTTTCGCCAGTTGTAAAAATAGATGAAGGTCACGAGTGAAGGTTTGTGTGCCGGTTCAGGTCAGCAGGAAGCCTTGTCACTGAATGTTGTGCAATGTAACATGAACGAACTTTTAACCTTTCCTTAATTAGCTAAGAATTTGACTGTTTTACTTTACATTGCCTTGCCTCTCTTTATGTCAACTTTCATACCTTATCTTCGATTACCTTATCTTACCTTTATTTACTTAATCTTGCCTTATTTTACCGTACCTGGCCTTACTTTACCTTGCATTGTTTTAATTTATCTTGTCTTGCTTTACCTTGCCTTACCTAACCTAAGCTAATCTCACCTCACCTCACCTCACCTCACCTCTCCTCTCCTCTCCTCTCATCTCCTCACCTCACCTCACCTCACCTCACCTCACCTCACCTCCTCCTCTCTCCTCCTCCTCACCTCCTCCTCTCCTCCTCCTCTCTCCTCCTCTCCTCTCCTCTCCTCTCCTCTCCTCTCCTCTCCTCTCCTCTCCTCCCTCCTCTAAAACACCACCAAAGAACTCCCTTCACGTCCACCTGTGATACAAAGAGATCACCTTGGAGGAGGAGGAGGAGGAGGAGGAGGAGGAGGAGGAGGAGTTCTCAATGGCACTCTTCACAAAAACAGTTGATTAAGACGCCGCAAGGAGTGAAAAACGATGCCACTGACCAGTCTGGGCTCTGATTGCCCGAACTGCCCAGGGAGGAGGAGGAGGAGGAGGAGGAGGAGGAGGAGGAGGAGTGAGAAGGAGGAAGAATTGGAGGGGCGAGTGAGAAAGGAGGAAATTGAGATAGAGGGAGGAGGAGATAGAGGAAATGGTAAAGAGAGAGAGAGAGAGAGAGAGAGAGAGAGAGAGAGAGAGAGAGAGAGAGAGAGAGAGAGAGAGAGAGAGAGAGAGAGAGAGATAGAATGAAAGGGGACTTGAGAGGAAGGAGAAGGGATGAGGAGAAAAATAACAGAATAAAGAAAGAAAAATAGAGAGAGAGAGAGAGAGAGAGAGAGAGAGAGAGAGAGAGAGAGAGAGAGAAGAGAAGAGAGATAAAAGTGTCTATTCTTCTATACTGGTCAGAAGAGGTATGAAATATAGAAAAAGAGAAACAAGACGAAGAAGAGGAGGAAGAGGAAGAGGAGGAAGGTGGTGGACGAGGGCCAGAAGTGAGGGGAGGAAAGAGGAAGGAGGAAGGAGGAAGGGTATTTTTACTTTTAATGAGGGGAGTGGAGGGAGCCGCGTTGAGATAAGGGCAGGTAGGCAGGAGAGGGGCAGGAGAGAACGTGATAAGATAGCCCACGATTGAGGAGGAGGAGGAGGAGGAGGAGGAGGAAGGAAGGAAGGGAAGGAAGGAAGGAAAGGAAAGGAAAGGAAAAGGTAGGGTAGGGTAGGGTGGTGAAGGGTAGGGAAGAAAAGGAAAGGAAAGTAAAGGAAAAGAAAGAGAAGGAAAGGAAAAGAAAGGAAAGGAAAGGGAAGGGAAGGGAAGGGAAGGGAAGGGAAGGGAAGGGAAGGGAAGGGAAGGAACGTAGAGGAGTTACTATTTTACCTGTTTTCTATTCTTATTTTTTACTTTCTTTTTCCTTATTCCGATTTTCGTACATTCACTCTTATCGTGTGTTATCTTTCTCTTGTTTTTTTTTTTTTTTCTATTTATTGCACTTTCATTATTTTTTCAGTTTTCATTTCTTTCTTTTCAGATTTGTTACAAAATTTATTTTCATATTTTTGTAGTATTTCTTTATTCTGTTTACCTTTCCCTACTTTCCTTATGTTTTTTTTTTTTTTTGTAAGAGGCGAGAGGGAAGAAATCAACCATTACAAAAAAAAGAAAGGGAAAAAGAAGAGAAAAAAATAAAATATACAGAGCAAAGGAGAAAATAAGAAAAGAAGAAAAGAAAAAAAAAATTTGTTCCCATTAAAGAATTTGTTTCACTTGTACCACTTTTCTTTTCGTTTCGTTGTTTTATTTAGTTTTATTTATTTACTTTTTTGTGATTACATATTTTGGATAGTAATAGCAGCAGAAGCACCAGCACCAGCAGTAGTAGTATTTTTATTGTTTTATTATTTTATTATTATTATTATTATTATTATTATTATTATTATTATTATTATTATTATTATAATTCTTCTTCTTCTTCTTCTTCTTCTTCTTCTTCTTATTATTATTATTATTATTATTATTATTATTATTAGTAGTAGTAGTAGTAGTAGTAGTAGTAGTAGTAGTAGTAGTAGTAGTAGACTACTACTAGTAGTAATAGTAGTAATAGTAGTAGTGGCAAGGTGGTGGTAGTAGTAGTGGTGGTAATGGTGGTAGTAGTAGTAGTAGTAGTAGTAGTGTAGTAGTAGTGGTGGCAGCAGCAGCAGCAGAAGAGCGAAGAAGAGAGGAAAAAAAGAAAAGGTAGATGATGATGATGATGATGATGATGATGATGATGATGATGATGATGATGAGGAGGAGGAGGAGGAGGAGGAGGAGGAGGAGGAGGAGGAGGAGGAGGAGGAGGAGGAGGAGGAGGAGGAGAAGTAAAAAAATGTAACCTGGAGGAAACAAATAAGGCAGGTGAGAGAAAAGCACCAGTTAGTCAGGTTAGAGAGAGAGAGAGAGAGAGAGAGAGAGAGAGAGAGAGAGAGAGAGAGAGAGAGAGAGAGAGAGAGAGAGATGGAGATGGAGATGGAGGGGGTTCAAGATACCATAGATGAGTTACAAGGGAGAGTGGGAGTGTGTGTTATGTCAGGCTGTAATATGTGGAGGAGGAAGAGGGAGGGGGGAGGGGGAGGGAACGAGAGGGCCACCTGATATGAGATGAGAGTGGGGAGAGTAGAGGGAGAGTGGAAGGGAGAGCCAGCCATTAAGATTGGACGTGTTTTGAGTAGCTTCTTAACTCTCTCTCTCTCTCTCTCTCTCTCTCTCTCTCTCTCTCTCTCTCTCTCTCTCTCTCTCTCTCTCTCTCTCTCTCTCTCACGTCAAACTCTCGTATATACAATTAGCATAATCTCCTTCCCTTGAATTCAGATTTATAGAGGTATCAGTTTGTGTTGTTCCAGAGAGAGAGAGAGAGAGAGAGAGAGAGAGAGAGAGGGTGGAAGAATTACTGGAAGAACTGCGATATATATATATATATATATATATATATATATATATATATATATATATATATATATATATATATATATATATATATATATATATATATATATATATATATATATATATATATATATATATATATATATATATATATATATATATATATATATATATATATATATATATATATATATATATATATATATATATATATATATATATATATATATATATATATATATATATATATATATATATATATATATATATATATATATATATATATATATATATATATATATATATATATATATATATATATATATATATATATATATATATATATATATATATATATATATATATATATATATATATATATATATATATATATATATATATATATATATATATATATATATATATATATATGGTATATATATATATATATTGAATATGGTGGTGGTGGTGGTGGTGGTGGTGGTGGTTATGGTTGTGATATTGTGCTATTGAGTGGTGGTGGTGGTGGTGGTGGTGGTGGTAAGGTTGTGATATTGTGCTATTGAGTATTGGTGGTGGTGGTGGTGGTGGTGGTGGTGGTGGTGATGGTGATGGTGGTGGTGGAGGTTATGATGTACGTACTTCACTCGTTCCAAACCCGCTTTATATCACCTGCAGCTTTTTTGAGTCCCGCGTGTCTCATCGTAAAGCATTTGTGTGGCTTAAATCATGCACCGCCATCCATCCATCACCATTATTTACACGCGGCAGCCAAGTGGTGTTGATTCGTAATGTATGTGAGCCCATGATTCACTATTATTATTATTACTACGCCTGAATTTGCTCCCGTGTCAGAGAGTGTGACTGGGCGGCCTGAGTTTTTCTAAGTGATGGCGACACAGGGGAAATTCATGAGGTTATTGACGTGTCAAAGCCAGCCAGCCACCTTTAAGCTTTCGAGTTTCCTGTTTCATGAGTTGAATAAACTTAGTGTCTCATATAAAGGATGTGATGCCTTTAATTGTAGTGATAAGCCAGGTTTGAATTGTATGTGATTATGTAAGTAATGGTTTCCTCAAAGTAGATCTTTACTGCACATACATTGTAGCCTTAATGATGATACTACTACTACTACTACTACTACTACTACTACTACTACTACTACTACTACTACTACTACTACTACTACTACTACTACTACTACTACTACTACATAGTAATAATAATAGTAGTAATAATGATAATGATAATAATTGTAACAATCTAGGTGTGAATATGTAATTATGTAATTGAGGAAATTAACTGTTTTGCTTTTCCGTGTATGCGTCTATCTTTAGGCATCACATTAATTAACGTTATTAGTTGTGTAACTATGACAATTAAGTTCCTCTACTTAGAAGATCAAGAGTCCCTTCAGTACTTCAACTGTCTTGGGAGTTACTGATATTCTCTCGAACTCCTCCATTTTTTTCCTGTTCTATGTGAAATGAAGAAAAAAAATGAATAAGGAGAGAGAGAGAGAGAGAGAGAGAGAGAGAGAGAGAGAGAGAGAGAGAGAGAGAGAGAGAAATTAGAGTGTAAAAAGAGTATCAAGACATCTTAGTAACTAATCTGACCAACTTTGTGT
>NC_059301.1:24425549-24430249 GCF_017591435.1 Portunus trituberculatus | reverse complement strand
GCTTCAGAGACTGGAATGGAGGTGATTTCTTTCAGGGTTAGAGCTTCTGGAAATCCTGAGGCAAAATCAATTAGTGTCAAGACATATCTATGGCCTTCCGAAGAGAGGGGATAGAGGACCGACAATATCTATGGTTACTCTCAAGAAAGGCTCTGTAGGCATTGGCTGTAGAGAAGCAGGCTTGACCCTTCCCTTGCTCAACATCCTTTGACATTTGTCACACGACTGGCAGTAGTCGCGGATATCAACACCCATTCCTGGCCAGTGGAACAGTTTACCCACTCTCATCTTTGTCTTGCAACTTGAAAAGTTACCAGCCAGAGGGCTTCCATGGCTGATACCAAGTACAGATTCTCTGCAGTCTCGAGGCACTACTAAAGAAGATTTACCAATTTGGTCCGTCTCTAGAGTCTACACAGGTCCAGTAGAGGAGTCCTTGTCTTACCTCATTTGTATAGCAAGCCATCGCACCGAGTTTCCAATTCTCCTGTATTTACTTTCTTCAGAGGTGAATCTAAGGAGGGACACGAGGACTAACCTCACAAATTCAGTTGGTGTCACTTCCAATGGTGTTAGTGGAGGCATCACGAAAGGATGAACACGTTTCCGTTTCGTCGACCTGGTCTCACAGCTTGTACATTGTCGAGACTGGAACATTCAGAGACATTAGTATGGACACTATATAACATCGGACAAGTGGAAAGGTATCAACTCTTCCCAAATAGTCTGCCACCTTTGTCCATTTACAAGAAGATAGATTAACACCTGGCAGAGTTCCTCAGATACTATAATACAGGATCATCATCCTACATCACGTAGGATAATGGACACCCACGATCCATTTACTGTTTCACTAGTCAAACTTCCTAGGGGTTTAATATGACCTACTTCACCACATCCATGGCAAGTGACTTGAGGCCGTTGTTATGGAGATTCGGGCAGCTTTCCTTTCGAGGGCGCAGGCCTGAGGTTTCTCTCGTCTTGCTTTCGTGGTAAGCCCATGTGCAGACACCCACACATCTGCTACCTCAACAGGTTCTTCCAACGTTGACATTATGCTCTTTCAAAAACATCCTGATCTCTGGGGAAACTGAAGACTTTAATTGATCAAGCAGGACAAAGGATCCGAGACTAGTTTTTGAACTCAAGTCAAGCCATAAATGATGCATCCAAGGTTAATGGAAAATTGAGTGAATGTTTCGTTTAGCCGAATTTTTGCATATCTGAAGTCACTCCGGTACCCATCCGGTACCCATCTGGTGTTTTGGAAAACCCACGGAGAAAACATTTCTTCAATTGCTCATAATCACCAGTTATTTCAGGAGACAAGCTGGTGTAAATTTCAACTGCCCTACCAGACAGCAGACTTCCCAACTGGGCAGCGTAGGTTTCATTTTTGATAGCCAAGAGGTCAGCCACACTCAAACCGGATCAGATACGAGGCAATATCCTCCCCATCTTTAAATACAGGAAGACTTGGTCGTACACTGCCAGAGAGGCCGGAGTGGACAGGCCCGCCACTACTGGAAACTTTAGCCAACTGAAGTTCGTGGGCCAAACGAGACCTCTCTTTCTACCGCTATCTGGAGCTTTTGTTATTAGCCTCCATCTCTAGTTTCCTGAACTCACGTTCTTTGGCACGCTCCTCCCTGTAGTATCCTTGTTCGGTCATAAACTCAATGTAGTTAGCCCATAGACTCGGCTTGTGTTTTTAAAGTGTCGAAGTCCGCCATGACTGGAAAATGAACACAATCACAAAAGACAACCCAACGACACCTTTCAAATCGTGAACACTCATTAACCACTTCACTGTAGAGGGTGCATCAATTGCTTCACGTGAATCATTTTGTCACTTACCTCCGGGCCCCAAGGACGATGAGTGAAGCAGAGACTGGCCCTCACTAACAAACAATTCCACTCCAAAGAAATCTACCAATCCTGGCGAGGTCGCCACATATAAATAATTACAGGAGGCAGGGACAAGGTTCAACTAAGGATTGGCTGATTTAGGTAACACATCTGCCTCCGACCAACACGAGACACAAGAACGGTTGGGGACAGGCTCACTCACAAACTGGTTCCTTCACAGAATGTCAACCACCAGCTACAAGTGAGCTTTCACGTAGGACGCTTTTCCTATCCGGCCCTTGACAGAAATAAAGTCCTGTAACGATAATCATACACAAAATCACAATAAGAACACTAAATTATTACTGGAATTGATCACCACAGTAGAAGAGGTTGGTTCCTCACCTTCAGTACGGTGAGAGGAGAACTGACAACCCAGTCGAACCCTACCTCCAACGAAGGCTTCGAAATGACTAAATAAGTTTCAAAATGTGTCATAGAGCTTCGAACTATAGACCCTAAACTTACACGTGAATGAACCAATGAACCTTATCCAGGAAAACAATGTAAAGAACTATATAAAGATCAATTATATAAAGATCAAAATTACTTTTCAACCACCAACAAACAGTATTTACACATTCATCCACAGTGACTCCAACAATTATATCACCCTTCGTCGTGAACCAACACTCACAAACGCAACACAACATCCAAACTTATACAAGAAAATGCACACATCACTACCAAAGAACCACACGCATACACAAATATACAAAGATAAGAGAACATAACAGGCAGACGAGGAAGACGCTAGTTATTCCTTCACAATTCATTACCTTCACACGTACACGAATACACACAAACACATAGCAAGAAAACCCCTAGGAATACTGCAGCTCACATACAGTATACCACTAATGCCGGAAACCTTATTGTATTTCTCATTTAAAACTAACTCATATTCTCTTTTATTTCCTCCTTCCAGATGAAAAAAATAATAATATGAGTGGAAAGTACACAGTATCCGATCATGTGAATTTGCGTGCGTGAAATTGTGTCCTTAACAGCGGGAGGTACTTGATGGTCCTTGATATGCCTGAGCCAAGGGAGGGAGGCACGCAAGGCAAGGCGAGACGAGGCGGGGCAGGGCAGAGGTGCGTGACTTACCTGGGGGGAAGTAGATAGGTTGTTCCGACACCTGGTAGCTCTCTCTCTCTCTCTCTCTCTCTCTCTCTCTCTCTCTCTCTCTCTCTCTCTCTCTCTCTCTCTCTCTCTCTCTCTCTCTCTCTCTCTCTCTCTCTCTCTCTCTCTCTCTCTCTCTCTCTCTCTCTCTCTCTCTCTCTCTCTCTCTCTCTCAAGGAAAAAGTACTGTAAGCCTTGCGGAGAGAGAGAGAGAGCACCACAGTTGAATGCTCCATTAACTCCTTCCCTCATCCAACGCCTCATTTTCTCCCCAGCAAGTAATAATTCCACTACTTTGTAAATTGCCATGATTAATATACAACGTAGTCTCATTTTTAACAATTATGCGCTTAAAAAGAAAACAGAAATAGTGTTCACATTCGTCTGGTTTTCGTGTTTCATGCTCCTTCTTTACCTTCTCCTCCTCCTCCTCCTCCTCCTCCTCCTCCTCCTCCTCCTCCTCCTCCTTGTCTTTATTCTCCTCCTCTTCGTCTCATTCTCCTCTTTCTCTTTCACATTTCTTCTATATCCTTACATTAATTTAGTTTAGTTTATAATACATAGCTTTGTCACTGAGCAGGGTGTCTGATGTATCCTCCTCCTCCTCCTCCTCCTCCTCCTCCTCCTCCTCCTCCTCCTCCTCCTCCTCCTCCTCCTCCTCCTCCAGCAGCAGGTTCTTCAGTAATTGCTACCGTCATGAAATATTTAAGAATGTGAGCGATCAATGAGAGTGTGATACCGGTAGTTCTGGAGTTCCTGCCATCTGCTTGTAACGAAGAGGAGGAGGAGGAGGAGGAGGAGACAGCAGCGGTAGTTGACTAGAAAGGGATGGAATAAATTAGTTTAGCGATATGATAAATTTATTTGTAGGGTATTCTAAGTGTGTGTGTGTGTGTGTGTGTGTGTGTGTGTGTGTGTGTGTGTGTGTGTGTGTGTGTGTGTGTGTGTGTGTGTGTGTGTGTGTGTGTGTGTGAATGCATCTAGCGACGCCATAAATATGACAAGCGAGTGAGTGAGCTTGGAAAGGAAAATCTGATGAAAAACTGAGATAATTTGAGTTATATTGAGAAGAAAAGGTCAAGGCAGTTCAGGAGAGAGAGAGAGAGAGAGAGAGAGAGAGAGAGAGAGAGAGAGTCGCACCATACACTCCTTTGTCTCGTTTGATGCCACTCCAAACTCTTTCTCTCTCTCTCTCTCTCTCTCTCTCTCTCTCTCTCTCTCTCTCTCTCTCTCTCTCTCTCTCTCTCTCTCTCTCTCTCTCTCTCTCTCTCTTCCTATTTTCCTTCTCTTTCCTTTCTTCTTACTTTTTCTCTCTCCTTTACCACTTTTATTTGTTCGTTTCTTTCCTTCACTATTCTCTTTTCCATCCTTTTTTTCTCTCCATTTCCTTCTTAGTTATCCTTTTAATTTTTCTTCCCTTTCTTACTCCTTTCCTTCTCTTCTTTACTTGCTTTCGTTTCGTCCTTTCCCCTTTCTCTTTTCTTTCTCCTCCTCTTTTATCTCTTTCCCTTTCTTTATTTTCTACTTTTACTCCACATTCTTCCCTCCTTCACTTTCCTTCCTCTCTCTTCCTCGCTTTTATTTCCATTTATCTCTCTTATCTTTGAGTTTATTTATTATTATTGATTAAACTTATTTTCTTCATGGTGTTTTCTTTTTTCTTGTTC
>NC_059301.1:24388049-24405549 GCF_017591435.1 Portunus trituberculatus | reverse complement strand
TGTTTTAAGCTTTTGAGTTCAGACTAACGTTACATTAATATTCTTTTAAGGCTTAGTAATGCCTACCACAGTGGCGTCCTGCATTGATCCCTTTACTGTAATACTCGTATCTCTTGCTTCCTCCTTTAATCCGTGCTGAGAGGATCGCCCGACTGATAACACTAGATGAATGCAGTAAGTGATAAATAATACACGATAGAACACAACATCATATTCAATAGTCTTTTGTAAGGAAGCCTCTAAAAACTTAAATCCTGGAAAAGCTTAAATAATTTTGAAACGTTAGAGCAACAACCTTCAGAGAGAGAGAGAGAGAGAGAGAGAGAGAGAGAGAGAGAGAGAGAGAGAGATATGAATAGAAACAAACACCCAGAAAAATGGAAAGATAGAAATTTGTTGCACAGAAGCGAATAAGTCTTAACTAAGAATGGCAGAAATAAAGTGGGACAGGTTGCGAGGATAGTGATTAGCCTCGCCATTGCCACCGAGAGTCTCCCAACGCCGAGGGTCAAGGTCACAAGGTCAAGGTGAAAGAAGAGTCACAGGTAGAAGAAAAGGATGAATTTCAAAGCTTAGTGTTTGCAAAAAGAATATACAAAACTGCACAAACATAGGAGAGTCAGTTCACCTCTTCCTTCTCTTCATCCTCCTCCTCCTCCTCCTCCTCCTCCTCCTCCTCCTCCTCCTCCTCCTCCTCCTCTTCTTCTTCTTCTTCTTCTTCTTCTTCTTCTTCTTCTTCTTCTTCTTCTTCTTCTTCTTCTTCTTCTTCTTCTTCTTCTTCCTCGTCCTCTTCTCTCTAGCGGCTCGGCTCCCAGACCCGTGACGCATAAATTTAGCGACTCTCACAGGATAATTACAGTGATAGAGCAAAGGTGGTGGTCATAAAGATGGCGGAGTCGGGCACCTCGTAGTCAGGGGAGCAGGACGAGGAGGACGAGCGAAATAAGAATAAGAAGAGGGAGGAGGAGGAAATTAACAAAAGATTCTCTCTCTCTCTCTCTCTCTCTCTCTCTCTCTCTCTCTCTCTCTCTCTCTCTCTCTCTCTCTCTCTCTCTCTCTCTCTCTCTCTCTCTCTCTCTCTCTCTCTCTCTCTCTCTCTCTCTCTCTCTCTCTCTCTCTTTTCCACTCGGTTAGTCAGTGGCAGCAGCATTAACCTAACCCGCAATTAAGGCCGTGATGGTGTGATACCCGGGCGCCCGCCAGCCAAACTTATCAGGTGAGGAAGAGGAAAAAATAACAGGGACTAATACAGTATATGCATTTTTTCCCCGTTTTTCCTCCTCTCCCTCTCTCTCCGTGTCTCTCTATCTCTTGTCTCTCCCTCTCTTGTCTCTCCGTCCCTTGTTTTCCCCTTTGCCTGTCTTCAACCTTGCCTTTTTCTCTCCATCTCTACCTGCCTACCTACATATCTACCTACTGTACATATGTATCTATCTATCTATCTATCTATCTATTTTATTTATGTATCTACCTATCTATCTATCTATCTATATCTATATATCTATCTTACCTATTAGTCTATCTATCTATCTATCTATCTATCTATCTATCTATCTATCTATCTATCTATCTATCTACCTCCCTCCCTCCCTCCCTCCCTCCCTCCCTCCCTCCCCCTCCCTTTACCTGTCTTCTACCATCCCCTCTGCCAACCCCACCTGTTTAAATTTAGTCCTGATTTTCATAAAGGTGTGGTGTCTGCTAAATTAGTCTGCCTGGTTCTTGCGGTATATCATGTGTTTATTGTAGGTTTTGTGTGTGTGTATTTATATATGTATTTTCTTTTTTCTTTTCTTGTTAACTGTTTAGATATCTCTTGGTCTGTTTTTACTGGGAACTGTCTTTCGTAAGTTTGAATTGTACAAATGTAGTGACTTTTTAAATGATATTATTAGATGCAGTATTTATTTACCTCACTGTCTCTTGGTAACCAGTCGTAAGGATAGTTTATTGTAAGCCAGTATTGCATGGAAGGAGGGACTTTTTAACTAGATATTGTAACACGTTCTATTTAATTCTTCTGTCGTTATAAAATTGTCATAAAAATCACCTGATCATAGTCACAGTAAAGATATAAAGACGCTAGCGGGTTGAGTAGGTTAATGAACTCTCTCTCTCTCTCTCTCTCTCTCTCTCTCTCTCTCTCTCTCTCTCTCTCTCTCTCTCTCTCTCTCTCTCTCTCTCTCTCTCTCTCTCTCTCTCTCTCTCTCTCTCTCTCTCTCTCTCTCTCTCTCTCTCTCTCTCTCTCTCTCTCTCTCTCTCTCTCTCTCTCTCTCTCTCTCTCTCTCTCTCTCTCTCTCTCTCTCTCTCTCTCTCTCTCTCTCTCTCTCTCTCTCTCAGAACGTAGAGGTATAATAATTTATCCTTTTAATTAGAGGATTCTCTCTCTCTCTCTCTCTCTCTCTCTCTCTCTCTCTCTCTCTCTCTCTCTCTCTCTCTCTCTCTCTCTCTCTCTCTCTCTCTCTCTCTCTCTCTCTCTCTCTCTCTCTCTCTCTCTCTCTCTCTCTCTCTCTCTCTCTCTCTCTCTCTCTCACTGAGAAGTGAGGGTTTGTCCTTAGTAGGAATTGAAGAGAAGATGGAGTGGCAGGTGGATAGGTGAACAAGAATGGACAGGTGGAGAGGGCAGTATGGGGATGGAAAGGTGGAGGAGGGAAGGGTGGGGGTGTGGGGGGTGTCACCTGTTTGCCCTTCATCAGGATTCCACTTTTTTAATTGTTATCTCATATCCGTCTGCAATCATCGTCCTCTTCCTTAATATCCGGCAGCAGGGCATCTCCTCCTCCTCCTCCTCCTCCTCCTCATCTTCCTCCTCCTCCTCCTCCTCCTCCTCCTCCTCCTCCTCCTCCTCCTCCTCCTCCTCCTCCTCCTCCTCCTCCTCCTCCTCCTCCTCCTCCTCCTATCTCTCTTCCCTGTAGCTAGATAGAAGTAGTTATCGAGCAGCCTTGAAAGGTCCAAAAAGTTTGTTGTTGTTTGGCTTTTCCTTTGTATTCCTTTGTATCCTATCTCCTCGTTTTCTTGAATATGTTAGTCAGATAAAGTTGTATGTTGTCCACACACACACACACACACACACACACACACACACACACACACACACACACACACACACACACACACACACACACACACACACACACACACACACACACACACACACACACACACACACACACACACACACACACACACACACACACACACACACACACATACACACTCTCTTACCTTTCTTCTTTCCTTTTTTTATGTACTTTATTTCACAATACTTCATTCACTATTCCTTATCTACCTTATTTCCTTTGTTATTTCTTTCCTGTCTTGTTTTTCCTTTTCCCATCCCATCTCATCCTTACCTCATTTACTCCTCCACCCACCCACCCACCCATCCATCCACCCAGACACTTTTCCATCCTTACCTCATTCCCTTTCCACTTTCTGTAGCTCTTCACTCCCTCCCTCCCTCCCTTCCTCTCCTCCTCCCTCGCGGTCTCCACTAATCCCTGCAAATTGGTCTCTCTTGGGAGTCCTCCGGGAGGCGGAAGGCAAGGATTTGGGACAGGCGCTCCCGAGACAGATTTTCAGATTTGGTCTCTGGAAAGTAGAAGGATTTTGTAAGCGAAGGAAGTCATTTTTTTTTTCTCTCACTCTCACTTCTCTTTTTCTCTCGCGTGTGTTCTCTTGTCTATTTTTCTCGTGGGAAGCGTGATTGCTGTCGATAAGTGTGATGGGGAAGGAGGGTTGGTTGAGGGAAGTGTGTGTGTGTGTGTGTGTGTGTGTGTGTGTGTGTGTGTGTGTGTGTGTGTGTGTGTGTGTGTGTGCTGTACCGATAATAGAATTGGACTGTAAATTAAGAGATTATCGCTGTTAGTGAAGAAAACAAGTAATACATTTCCTAGGTATTTCCTTTGAGTGAGAGAAGTAAAGGTATTTTGCTTTATTGATGAATACCTGCTCCACCTACACGAGTGAAGGAATAATATAAGAACATAAGACCATAAGAATACAATGGAAACTGAAAAATAAAACAGGTCTATTAATGGAAACTCCAGAATAAAGGAAAAACAAATAAGCACTGTTTGGAATCACTATTTGGGATGAAGGAAGAGAGGCAGTTTTGTTTTATTTCCAGTGGTGTGGTGTGGGTTTTTAGTTTGCCTCCATCTCAAAATATTCTATGCGCATTTGATATACTTATAAGAGCAGGAATAAATGTAAATAAGTAAAAAAAAAAAGAACAGAAAAATGTACGTATATACTCTTGTAATTATTTACCGTTTGTGTGTGTGTATGTGTGTGTGTGTGTGTGTGTGTTTATGTGTGTGTGTTTATGTGTGTGTGTGTGTGTGTGTGTGTGTGTGTGTGTGTGTGTGTTTGTGTGTGTAAGACATCCATTGTTTAGCAGCTGGTTGGAGGTGGTTATGAAATGTATCTAAGAATTATCTTGAACATACGAGAAGTGTTGTATCTGCTTCCCACATATCAGGATTCTCTAAAGATACAACGAGTATACAACGCCTTTCTTTTTCTTAAACTTTAGTGTTCTTATGTAAACCGAACCCTGAGCGTCAGATCCTTCCATAACTCAGTGGCTTAATCGAAGCTGCTGTTTAGGCCATCAGTTTTCTAAAGCTTAAAAAAAAATAAATAAAAATATTTTGCCTACAGACAGGGAAGTAAAAGTTGGTCGAGGTTTGTGTGTGTGTGTGTGTGTGTGTGTGTGTGTGTGTGTGTGTGTGTGTGTGTGTGTGTGTGTGTGTGTGTGAGAGAGAGAGAGAGAGAGAGAGAGAGAGAGAGAGAGAGAGAGAGAGAGAGAGAGAGAGAGAGATCCTTTACCATTACTTGCATAATTAAAAAATGTTTATGTACTTAACAGATCTTTTTACATAGAGAATTACTTCTTGGAGTTCTTAGCTGACAATATCTTAACAGTATATTTGCATTTTTATTGGCAATGTAGCTTTTAATTAAACGCAAAAGGATATAAAAGGAAGCTTCAATAGGCCTCAGTAATCAGAATCTTAGTGCCAAGTCAATTTGGAGCTTTAACCCCTTCAGTACTGGGACACAATTTTACCTTGAGACCTGTGTACGATTAGACCATTTTTATTGACATTTTGAAGGCTCTATGGAGGTCAGAAGGTTAATGGCCAGAGTCTTCACTATTTTAATCCCCCACATGAGATTCTGAAATCACCAGATAGTAAGCAGAGTGAATATGGAAACACGTCATGGTACTGAAGGGGTTAAAAGAAGATAAGACAGATAAATGGATGGGGGTAATAGGTGAATATAGGTTGGTACGTTTCTTTCCATGTTTCTATAAGTGTGGTTCCTCTTCAAGATCTACATCCACCTGTCATTCCTACCTATGAATTAACCACCCCTTATAAAACAGTCCTCAATCTTTCCTTCTCTAGATGGAATATCATTAAAACTTCTTTAGATATTTGAAGTGGATAACCGAGACAGGCTGCTCTTTGTGCACGAATGACTGAAGGAAAGGAAGGTACTCGTGTCCTCGTATCCTGGGTACTCGTGCAGCAAGGCAAGCAAGGCGGTAATTACTTTCAGTTTAGTATAGTCATTATAAATATTACACCTATTACGTCAGGTTGTTGGTGTGTGGGTGTTGTGAGGACGAGGGAGGGAGAGGGAGGTAAAGAAGTTTTCAGACCGTAAGTAAATCATCATACACTTTTGAATGTAGTTTAATGAACCTTTCGTATAGATCATTCAGACGCGGATCTCATTGGACGCGAGTAAATGCCTGGAAAAAAAAACAAAAAACGGATGAATAATTGAACAAGACGCGCTGGTAAGGAGGCGGTAAACAAGACTGAAGCAAGCCAGGGACGTGTATATACTGAGAAAAAAATAATGAATAAAAAATCGTGACTTTCTGTCCTACACCTACCATCACTCTTAATCTTGGCTGCTACAATGCTGTCTTCTAAAAAATATGGGAATAAATGAGCGGGTAGTGGTGGTGGTGGTGGTGGCGGCGGTGGTGGATTATTCTATTTATTTTTTCATTTATACCATGTGGGTTGTGTAATGGTTTGTATGTTGTAGGTATCTGTATTTTGAAGCGCTTTATTTTCTCATCATTTTTTTTCCCTTTTTTCTGTTATTAACGTGATAGGATCTTCGTTATACAATCACTTCAGTTGTTCAGTTGATGCGTAATTGATGGCCATGAAAGAAAAAGTAAAATGAAAAGAAACAGTAACTTCCATTAGAGACTTCAAAGTAATGAATGAAGTAGAGAGGTCCGAATATTAGTTTCTCTCTATTTGGCTCACACATCAGTAGCTAAGAATATGAAGAAAAAAATTGGAAGATGCGAGAAACCGTCAGACTAGTACGTGATAGTTCCTGTATGAAACATAGATACATTTTTCCACCCATAGTCCTCATCTATAAATCTGTCTGACCATCTTGAAAATTTCCCTAATGACTGAACACCAACCTGATTACTGAGTCTGTAAAACACAAACCCTCACATACGAAAGAAAGACGAAAAAACCTTATTCAATTAACGAAACAATTACCATTACTTTCTTTATTCCCTTACGTAATTTCCTATACACCTCACCATACCCTTCCTTTATATTACATTCCTTTTCTCCCTCCCAAACTTTCACCCCCTCCCTCCTCTCTTCCCAAAGGAGTGCAGGAATGTGTCACCCACTCTTGCCCCTTCCCTTTCTCTCTTCCCTTCTCTCACACTCTCTCTTTCTCCCCCTCCACCATTCACGACACACGTAAAGCCAGTGCAAAGGTAAAATGTCAAGATTTCCTGCCCTCGCTACGTTGACAGGCGTGAAGGCGAGACGACGCCAGTGTCGTGATGTTAGTGGCGGCCCCCTAGTCTGTGTGTGTGTCTGAGAGAGAGAGAGAGAGAGAGAGAGAGAGAGAGAGAGAGAGAGAGAGAGAGAGAAATATATCTTCCCATCCTCCTCTCTCTCGTTTTTTCTTCCTCTCTTCGGTACTCCACACCCTCACTACCTGTCTGTCTCCTTGCCTCAGTAACTCAGTCAGTTCGTCGCGGTCTTATGAGTGGGGACAGGCCTTAGTTGCGCTATTTTGAGGGAAAATAAACAAGATCTGGCGGTGCGGGAGAGTAGAAAGAAGGGAGAAGCAAAGAGTCAGATGAGAGAAGACAGGAAAGAGGTGATAGACAAATATAGAATAATTTTGGCAAGATAAGGAGATGCGTGAGGGATTGATAAAAGGGGAGAGGGGGAAGATATAAAGGAGGTGGAGAGGAACTAGAGCAAAGGAAAGGAGAGAGAGAGAGAAAAAAAAACGAATAGAAAGTGGAGAAGAGAACGGATATAGACGGAAAATAATAGAAAAAAGTAAAGAAACGAACACACACACACACACACACACACACACACACACACACACACACACACACACACACACACACACACACACACACACACACACACACACACACACACACACACACACACACACACATATTAATAGTTCGAAAGGGATTAGAAATTTACATACGAAGAGAGAGAGAGAGAGAGAGAGAGAGAGAGAGAGAGAGAGAGAGAGAGAGAGAGAGGCAGCGGACTAATTGAAGAAATGATGATAATGACGTCTTAAATTGACCCTTTTTCCTTCAAATTAACAAGAATTACTGGAGCAAAGGATAGAGAGAAGTAGTTAATGTGATCTTAGCTCGCTGGTGGAGTGGTGGGGAGTGGCGGTCTCTCAGGTGGGAATAGAGAGAGCGAGAGAGTCAGAGAGAAGTAGAGAGAGAGAGAGAGAGAGACTTTGCCACAGTAATGAAGGAGTGAGTGGATGGGAAATGTTTATGGAGATGGAGTCGTGGATTGGAGATAAGATTATAATAGAAAATGTAAGCCAGAATAATATTAGAAAATGTTGGGTTAGGAGAGAAAAATCTTGCCGTACAGAGGGAGAAATTAAGTCCTGGAATCGTAGAGCGAGAAAGGAAGGATGTAAGATATAAAGTATGCAGATAAAACGAAAGAATATTGATCGAAATATAGAACTAGGCGAATTAATTGAAAGGAGCATATTTGATGGATGGGAAAGGAGGTGAAGAGGAAGAAGAGAAAGGCTCACCATATATAGGGGTTTGGTGGTGCTGAATCTTTGAAAATGGAAATAGACTGGCACGGATGTAGTGAAATTGTACTAGAATAGATTAAATATGTATGAAAAGAGAGGAAGTAAGAAATATGTTGGGGAATTGTGTAGGTGTCCAGAGAGAGAGAGAGAGAGAGAGAGAGAGAGAGAGAGAGAGAGAGAGAGAGAGAGAGAGAGAGAGAGAGAGAGAACAGGCAGGGGTGTCGTGGAGGTGATGAATGGTGTGTGGGGGTGACGATGACAGGTGCTGGAGATGTGTGGATTGATTGATGCAGATTACTTACCACACCACCTAAGAGAGAGAGAGAGAGAGAGAGAGAGAGAGAGCACACAGATTGATATAAAAGGTGTGGGCCATTAATCCTGGCCTTGTGAATCAGCCCATGTTGTAGTGGATTTAATTTGACGAGTACTAACCAACAGTTATTTATATTCATAAGCTGGTGGTATAAGTTGAGGGTTTCTATTATCAGTCACAGAGAAGAAAATAAATAAATAAAGATTAAAGTGATATAACATCGAAAAAGAATAACAAAAGAAAAAAAAATAGTGTGTTAATAAACTCACTGATAAATGAATAAATAGATAAATTAATGAGAAAAATGCAGAATAAAAATAAGGCTACTTTTTATGCGAATACACGTTACCTTTACCATACAAAGCCTGTTATTTTAAACCTTTATATTGCGATAGTGGTTGTGGTGGTGGTGATAGTGGAGGCCTCCCGCACGGCCACACTTGTGACGGGCACACCAGGCGTTGTAGGTGTTCGTTTCGTAAGCTGCTGTACAAACTGAGGCGAGGCAGTGGCTGTGGGTGTGTGTATACGTACCCAACAGGCGGCGCGGCTGAGGGCACGAGTAAATCGCTGCACCTTGCACTGACAGCCGTGTGTGCTCAAGGTGTTTGTGACATTGGGAGACGCTCGGCTGTTTGCTTGTATATGCATGTGGTCAGTTCATAATTAACCTGGGTGATTATTTTTTTAGGCTTCAATGGACGTTTTGTTTTTTCTTTATTATATAAGAGATTTCTGAATAAAGCAACGAAATTAAAGGAAGATTTGGAAAGGAAAGGGTGAGGGTAAGGAATTGTCGTCCTAGAAGTGTCAGTTTCATAAGGAGAAGGTCTGGAATCTGTTCTAATATAGCGAGGAGTTTTCAGGCTTTCTTTTTTTTTTTTTTTATCCCTTCACTTGGCTTCTGTTTACTTATCAGCACCGTGTCCAGTCAGTCTCTACATGTAAAAGAATAAGAAAAAAAAATCAGTAGGTAATGATTAATAGACTAACGTATAAATTGTCTTTACTGATAGCTAATGTTTTCTTCTAACCCGAGAACAGATTTGCATATATGTTGCCTTTACCGGAAAAAAATTATGATAGCAAAAAAAAAAAAAAAAAAAAATATATATATAAATTATGCTTCTAAATCTGAAATGTATACCTGCTACCTCGAAAAATGTTAGGGCTAGTTTGTATGTTGTATGATCTGTAAGGATGGAATAATGTTATGGGTTACGTATTTGTATGTGACAAGGATATTAGGCGCATTATTATATCGTGTTGCCTATGAAGTCACATTCGTTGAGGACTCAGGGTTCGTTTTAAGAAGTATAGTACAAGAGAGAGAGAGAGAGAGAGAGAGAGAGAGAGAGAGAGAGAGAGAACCCTGCAAATGACGTGCTTACAAATCGTGAATATATGTACGTACGAATGTATGAAAATAAAAATAACCTAAATGCTGTTCTGTATTGTGCGTGCGAGTGACGGGTCTTGGCTGAAGGCGTTCGATGATTACCATTAGCATCAAACTATTGCAATATTATATCGCTGAGAGACAGGACGGCTGTTTCAGTTAATTAATCTTTCCTTTGACGTCCAACTGAGATTTCCTGCATAAATTTCATTACGAGGAAGTGGTGAAAAAAAGCGTTAAATCCATTAGGCTTTTTTTATTAATTTATATGTGTACTTGTACGGATCAATAACAATAATGATGATAATAATAATGATAATGATAATAATAATGATAATAATAATAATAATGATAATAATAATAATGATAATAATAATAATAATAATAATAGTAGTAGTAGTAGTAGTAGTAGTAGTAGTAGTAGTAGTAGAATAATACTAGTAATGATAATCGTTGTTGTTGTTGTTGTTGTTGTTGTTGTTGTTGTTGTTGTTGTTGTTGTTGTTATTACTAGCATGAACGTACAGTAAGTAATGAAAGTAAGAAATTTTTTTCTCTCTCTCTCTCTCTCTCTCTCTCTCTCTCTCTCTCTCTCTCTCTCTCTCTCTCTCTCTCTCTCTCTCTCTCTCTCTCTCTCTCTCTCTCTCTCTCTCTCTCACACACACACACACACACACACACACACACACACACACACACACACACACATATTCTGCAGACAGTTTTTATGACAGCTTGGGGTGACACTCAGGAAGTTAGGAAATATACACAAAAAATATAGTCAGTTGTATTGTGCGTGTGCGTGTGCATGTGCGTGCAACGTATAACCCTGTGCGTGTTAATACCCACTAACCATCAACTTTGCCAACAATTCACCGTGGCGGGAATCGAGCAAGGGTGCGGCCTCTCCTCGAATGGAAGAGAAAAACTTTCCTGAATCATCATCATCCTTATTTTTTTCTGTGCCTCTATTAAAGTCCTTGTGCGCAGGCAGGCCATATAAGGTTCCAGAAGGTGAAGCTGGAGTCGGTACGAGCAGATGGCACGCTTTTATTGGTGCTACCTTATTTAGACTCGTGATAGCGTACCTTCTCTTCCTCTTCCCTTATCGGTGCTTCGAGTGATGGGAGTCGCTTCTTGGACTGTATTCTAAAACACTTCTACGCCACACCTTCGCTGCGTTCAAAAGGCTCTGCTGGTTTAAGTTACACAAGTTTTTTGAGGTCTTTTTCTTTTTTTACTGTTGTAGTGAGAGATTAACAACCTTACATTAAGAGGAGGAAATACATGGCTAATCATCCTTGCGCTTTGAAATTTGTCGTGATTGGTGAGCATTGTGTTTCAGAGTAATAGTCTGTATGAGTTAGATGTGTGTGTGTGTGTGTGTGTGTGTGTGTGTGTGTGTGTGTGTGTGTGTGTGTGTGTGTTGGGAGGTATGCCTTTCTTATATGTTGGTATAAATGATGAAATATTCTAAGGCAAATGCATAAAGATTAATGTATTTGCTCGGAACGTGTGGGCATAGACGTTCTTTCCTTGTGACTTGATAGTTACAGGTAGATTTTCAACAAATTAATGAACATAGCCAAATGTTTTCCTGCGACTAAACTTGGTTAGTAGGAAAATAAACACCTACAAATCATTTAAGACTGCCGTTTTACAACAACTTGATTTAGATCAATATTTTCCGACGATTTGTGTTACTAAAGCGTTGTTTTGACATTGAACTTCATTCTACCTTATTTTTCCTCTCTCTTCTGCTAAGTTATACCTCGATATTAATTCGATTATCTTTATATTTTTTTCAGCAAGGAAATAAAGAGACAGATTATTTAACTGAAAAGAAAAAAACAAAACAAAAACGTGAAGTGTGTTTCGTATTTACCATCAAATCACTTAAGTTATATATTCTCCAACAGATGAATTTAAAATAGATGTGTTCATTTTGACGTATTTCAAGTGGAGTTTGTGTTTTTCCTCTCTCCCCTGCGGTAATCTGCACCACAGTATCAATTAGTTCGGTCATCTCTATTTTTCAACATGTTAATAATTATTGACATTTTTCTCCGTGTAAATTTAAGTAGACTGATGTATACCTAAAAATCATTCAAGGTTGCTATTTTCCAGCAACATGAATAAGAAATATTTACTCCAAATCATGTTGTGCAAATGCTTTTATTTATTTTTATTTGTATGTATATATATATATATATATATATATATATATATATATATATATATATATATATATATATATATATATATATATATATATATATATATATATATATATATATATATATATATATATATATATATATATATATATATATATATATATATATATATATATATATATATATATATATTCTCTGACCTATTTTTCAAGTGGCGTTTGTGCTACTTTATAATTTTCTTCCCTCCATTAACATGCATCACGATATTAATGATTACAATCAACTGAATTTCTTCCAATAAGTAAAAATAGTGTCTACTTTTACTATGAACTGATAGAGACAGCAGTGGTAGGATAGACATTTACTTACAAAGACAAGTGGAATCACTGAGGTTTTTTGTAATTATTTGAAAAGAAGTTTACTCTACTTTTTACTCATTTGTTTTTTTATAGTTTCTTCCTTTTAAATTCCACATTACTATTAATTCCTTTGATCACCTAACGACTGGCCAGTGATCGCTCTGTCTGGGGGCGGTGAAGCAGCTATGACGTGTTAGTGAGAAGATGCAAGCAGCGGAGAAATGCGAGGGCCCAACAGCGTACCGAGTGACAAGTAGTGGCAGCGACGTAGACTTGTGTGGCGAAGGTTCTGTGTGCTATAAATACTCGTAAATCCTCGGACTTCCTTGGCCAGTGTTTTGAAACTCATCTTTCTCTCACCAAGGCTGTTTTCAAAGGCCACACAGATGATTTAGACGAGTTTTCATGGCTTTTTTTTTTTTTTCTCTCTCTCTCTCCCTCTCTCCCACCGACGGTAAAAAAAATAAAGTTAAATTGTTACAGAGGATTATGAACACTATTGAAAATCCGAAGAATTTCCCGGTTAAGATTATTAAAAGTAATGGAATACGAGACGCTGAAATGTTAAGGAATACTGGCGCCGGAATTACGAGAGGAAACTATCAGATGGAGTGATGTATATGTTGTTTATGTATTTAGATGATTGTTATTCCTGTAAGAGCTGTCATAGAACGTGTTGCTGTCGTGCCTCGCGTTAGTTAATCAATTGCTCAGTCCTAAAGTGGGTTTTGTGTGTTAGGATCACAAAAAGCACTGTAGTTGTGGTGATTTCAAGAGCAGTGACAGCGTGTTATATAACTTATCTTCTTTGTCCTTTTCTTATACTTCATTTCGGTTATTTTTTCCTTTTTATTTGATAGTTCTATAACAACGGCAACAACAACTTCCACCATCGCCATCATCTCTAAGATTAATATTGCTGCTGCTGCTGTTGCTGCTACTTCTACTTCTACTTCTACTTCTACTTCTACTTCTACTTCTACTACTGCCACTGCTACTGCTACTGCTACTGCTACTGCTACTGCTACTGCTACTACTACTACTACTACTACTACTACTACTACTACTACTACTACTACTACTACATACCATCAACACTACATTTATTTTCTTATGATCGATCTTTCACCTCCAAGCACTCGATTCTTCCACCTGAAGCTGAGAGAGAGAGAGAGAGAGAGAGAGAGAGAGAGAGAGAGAGAGAGAGAGGCACCTCCCATCAGCCCATTAATGGTCGTTTGGGTTTCGTCTGGAGGACGGGGCGTGACTAGCGACACTTCCGCAACACCATATATTTCTGGGACGTGTGTGTGTGTGTGTGTGTGTGTGTGTGTGTGTGTGTGTGTGTGTGTGTGTGTGTGTGTGTGTGTGTGCTGAGCAAACACACATGACAACTTCCTGGTGTTTGAGAGATGACCGCGTTGAGAGGGGCCCCGCTAGGCAAAAGGTTGTGGCGGTGCGGTGAGAATATATAGGTTTGATATAGGTATAGCATAGGAAGGGAGTACACCAGGGAGGTTTCCATATTCATTTTGCTTATTATATGGCGATTTTACACAGCTTCAGAAACTTGACGTTGGATTAGAATAGTGAAGACTCTGGCCATTAATCTTCTGATCTAAATAAAGCCTTAATGCCAAGAAAATCGTCTAATCATACCCAAATCTTGTGGTAGAAATGCGTCCCAGTACTGAAGGGGTTTAAAATAGACTTATTCTTTACGGTTTACAATACATTCTAGTTCAACAGTGGTGTCAGCTAGTCACCACCTTCCTTCCTATCATTTTTTTTTTTCGGGGGGGAGGGGGCGTTAGGTATCAGTAAGTCGTGCCAAGGAGAAGTTAAAAAAATGGGAAAAACTTAATTATTCCATGGTCTTTTTTTTTTTTTTTCATTTCTATTACAACGGTACTGCCTTCTGGTCATCAACTTACTTTTTCTCTTCCTTCACTTTCTTTCGTTCGTTTGTATGTTCGTTTGTCCGTTCCTTCCTTCCCTCCTTCCTTCCTTCTTTTATTTTCCCTTCTTTCATTCCTTCCCCCCTTCTTTCACCTTCTTTCCTTCCTTACTTCTTTCTTTTCCCTTTCTTTTCCTTTCCTTCCTTCCTTCCTTCCTTCCTTCCTTCCTTCCTTCCTTCTTTCCTTTCTCTTTCTTCCTCCCTCCCTCCCTCCCTCTGTCCCATCCTCCTTTTTTCTTGTTTTTCTTGTTTTCTTCTCTTCTCTCCTCAGGTTAACTGTAAATGAAACATACGAGTGAGAAACTGAGGAAGATGAAAATTAAAAAGAAATAAAGAAATAACCAACTTATTCTATGTCAAGGTTGATAACACTGTCGCTATTCACTCATGTTTCCTTCCTTCCTTCCTTCCTCCTCCTCCCTCCTGCACGCTTCGCCTCGCCGCGCCTTCACGCCCTCCCGATGTGACGGTGTTAGGTGACGTGTTGTGGCTGTGATAGGGGCTTGCGCGCGTGACCAGGAAGGAAGGAAGGAAGGAAGGATGGATGGATGGGGGAAGAGGGAGGAAGGAAGGAAGAAAGGCAAGGGAGACGAAAGAACTGGCGAATGAAGGATGACAGTGTGAATGAAGCTTTTGCTTGATATTCTGGCAAACAAAGGAAAAAAGAAGGAAGAGGAGGAGGAGGAGGAGGAGGAAGAATAAGAAAAGACAAAGAAAGAAGAGAGAAATGATGGATGAAGGATAACGAGATGGAGGATGACTTTGCTCAACATTACCGAAGCAAACAGAAGAAAAAGAAAAGGGAAGAGCAGAAGAAGAAAGAGAGAGAAAAAACGAACAAGTAAAGAAAAAAAGGAAAACACAGTAGGAAAAGATAGAAGAATTTTGCTTGACACAATCGAAACAAACAGGCAAACTAAACAAACAACCACAGCGAACGATAGGAAGGAGGAGGAAAGACAGACCGGCACGACAGACAGAGAGACAAGATACGGACAGGTAGACACACCCCCGGCGCACCTTATCTCCCTTAGTCTGGCGGTGGTGGGCGGGTCTCGGGGACAGACAAGACAAGACAAGGGCGCGGGTTCGCCACGCAAGCAGCGCCAGACATACGGCAAATTACACCTTGTCCAACTCGTCTCGCGGCCGCCGGGTTGAGGAGGAGGAGGAGGAGGAGGAGGGAACATGAGAGATACAGCTCCATGTGTCATAGTTCGGAGAAGGAGGAGGACGAGGTAAGATAGGGAACAGGTACGGGGAAAATCAAGGGACAGGAGAGGAATGAGAGAGAGAGAGAGAGAGAGAGAGAGAGAGAGAGAGAGAGAGAGAGAGAGAGAGAGAGAGAGAGAGAGAGAGAGAGAGGGAGGAAGATGGAGTTCGGTCAAACACGAGAGCCTGCGGAGTGCCTCAAGTGTTTAAAAGCCATCATGTTAGCACTGCGTATTAACTCTTGCGAAGCGTAGCAGAAAGACGGTGTACTCATATGTAGGAAGGGATGGGGAATGGGGCGGGGAACAGGGACCTAACAGTGACGGCTGATGGTGGTGGGAGGGGGAAGAGAAGGGAGTAGAGGAGAGGGAGGGGGGTTAGATGTACGTTCGTGCCGCCGACACACGCAGGGGAGGCGAAGGAACACGAGGATGGCATTTACCGTCTCACGCTGTCTTGCTCTTCCTCGCTTTACGTCCCCCGTTGATAATTTGCGAAAGCGGCAACCTGTCTCTTGAAGGGCGAGGAGAGGAGCAGGAGCAACAGCAGGAGGAGGAGGAGGAGGAGGAGGAGGAGGAGGAGGAGGAGGAGGAGGAGGAGGAGGAGGAGGAGGAGGAGGGTTCAAAGAACTAGTGATCCTATATTGGGAGGCGGAATTAGACTTGCTTCGGAATAAGGAAAAGGTCGAGGAATATTCGTCCGATGGTCGTACACGAACATATTATTAGCTGCTCCCATCATCGTCATCAGGGACAAATGAAGTACTGAGGAGGAGTTACGCGAAGGGCGATTGGTGGCCCAGTGTGACGGCTTTTTTTTTGTGTATGTGGAGGTGGAGCAGTGGATGTAGATTGATATACTGACACTTCACACACACACACACACACACACACACACACACACACACACACACACACACACACACACACACACACACACACACACACACACACACACACACACACACATCCCATAAATTTCTCCCTCTCAGTCATCTAACTTTATATCCTGCATTTCGTATCAGTTCATATCACCACATAAATATAATACAACAACAACAACAACAACAACAACAAACAGGATAAGAAATAATGCATGGCCGAAAAAAGAAAATGTAAGGAAAGATCAAAAGTTTAAGATGTAAGAAGAGTGAAGATGTGCAGCGTTTTCTGACACGAAAGTTTCTCTCTTATCAGATCCACAGACGGGTAGTTCCTCTCCTCGGGCTTATCTTTCTCTGGCACACTGTATCATTCTCTCCTTCTGATAGTTTTACCTGCTGAGTGCATAATAGTTCTCTCTCTCTCTCTCTCTCTCTCTCTCTCTCTCTCTCTCTCTCTCTCTCTCTCTCTCTCTCTCTCTCTCTCTCTCTCTCTCTCTCTCTCTCTCTCTCTCTCTCTCTCTCTCTCTCTCTTTTCGTATGTATATTTTTAATCCCTCTCGAACTACTAATATTAAAAGAGAGGAGGCAGGCGGAGAGAGGAATGGAGTGGTACATGTTTGAAGAAGAGAAATGAGAGTTTAGGGTACAGTTGGGTAGCGAATGGAGGAAGAGCAGGAGGAGGAGGAGGAGGAGGAGGAGGAATGAGTTAGCTGCTTCTCTTGGGATGAGCTCCAAACCTCAAACTTTGTCATTCTGAATACTAAACTTTTCCTTTCCCCTGCTGCTTGCTTGGTGTCCCCTTGGTGGTGGTGGTGGTGTTGGTGGTGGTGGTAGTGGTGATGGTGGTGGTAAGGCGGTGGTAGATTCCTTTAAGAGATTCCTTTAACCCTCTGAATGTGATATTTTTCTTATATTCTTATTTTAAGCAAAGATTATATGATTTTGTTAAGTTCATTTGTGTTGTTTTAAAATGAATGAGATTTTGAGTTGTGTTTATTGAAATTCTGTGAACGTATTTGGTTTCGTATTTTTTTTTCTTGTTGAAATAGACTAATTTTATAAGCTCTTGGAGGCCATCGGGA
>NC_059301.1:24383049-24385549 GCF_017591435.1 Portunus trituberculatus | reverse complement strand
AAAGAGACAGACAAACAGACAGACAGAAGAAGAAGAAGAAAAGAAGAAGAAGAAGAAGAAGAAGAAGAAAGGAGAGAGAGAAAAAAAAAACAGCGAGAGGAGGAGAAGGAGGAGGAAGAAGAGCAGGAGAAAGAAGATGAAGAAGAGCTTACACGAGGAACAGGAAAAGAAGAAGGAGGCCAGAAGAGGAGAAAGAAGAAGGGTAGCAGGAAAAAGAAGAACAATATTATGAATAGGCGCATGAGTGAGACTGAAGAATAAGGAAAATAAGATAAGGAGGAGCTGATGGAGGGACAGAAGATGAAGGAAGGAAGAGGAAAAGGAGAAGCAGGTAGAAAGAACAGGATGAAGAAGAAGAAGAAGAACATGAGAGAGCATAGAAGAGAAGAGAAGCAGGTGGAGGAGGAGAAGGAGTAGGAGAAGGAGGAGAAGGAAGGAAGGAAGGAAGGAAGGAAGGAAGGAAAGAAGGCAGGTGTTAGGTGATGTGTTGGTGGTTTGTCGTGTTCCGGTTGGAGGAAAAGGCAGACAGATCCTAAAGTCGATTTATTTATTTTCTTTTTTTTTCTCATTTTTTCTCTTGTTTGGCTTTCACGTGTCTTATTTTCTCTCTCTCTCTCTCTCTCTCTCTCTCTCTCTCTCTCTCTCTCTCTCTCTCTCTCTCTCTCTCTCTCTCTCTCTCTCTCTCTCTCTCTCTCTCTCTCTCTCTCTCTCTCTCTCTCTCTCTCTCTCTCTCTCTCTCTCTCTCTCTGTCTGGAAGATGCCTTAAATTGACTTCTTTTTATTCCTTTCCTTTTTTTCTTTACTTTTCATTCGTGTTTTTTTTTTTTTTTTATTCTTTAATTCATGTCTTACAAGTTTCTCTAAACATTTTTTTTCTATTTTTCTTTGTTCGCTTAAGAATTTCATTGAACTCTTCTCTATCTTTTTTTTTTCTCTTTCATCATATATTTTTTTAAATCTTTAGTAATTGATTTAATTCTTTTCACTCAAATTTCCTGTATACTGGTGTCCCTGTAAATCGATTTTATTTTCCTATTCTTTCATTCACCCTCTGTGTTTTTAAGAATGTAATATTTCTCGCTTCCTGCTGATTGTTCTTCAGTAGATGTAAAGAAAGACTTAGTTTTCTCATTGCCTTTATATATATTTATTTTTTTTCTTGATTTTTTTTAAAATTAACACTTTTGTCCTCTTCCATCCATTATTCGTGTTTTGATGCCTGATGTTGATTTACCTTCATTATTTTTATCTCTAACATGTTCCTTGGTATCTTCCTCACACATTTCCTTAATATCTAATCATCTATTTACGTTTTCTGATATATTTTTAGTTTTATCTTTTTCTCATCCTCAAATTTTCCCTCCCTCGCATCTCGTCCTCCACTCGTCCTCCTCCACACGCTGCTTCTCGACAACACCGACCTTTTCTCCTCCATTTCCTCTCGCCCGACAAGAGAATCCGGCGGAAAATGCCAAATAAGAGAAGCGGCACATTGGTGTTGGCGGCGACGTGTACACAAACAGAGGTGGTGACGCGTAAATACTGGTGACCTCTTCCTCCTCCTCCTCCTCCTCCTCCTCCTCCTCCTCCTCCTCCAATTCCACTTTCAACTCTTCTTTTTCTATTCTTTATTGGTGTTGGTCTCTCCTGTTTTTCTTTGGTCGGTCTTCGTCGTGCCGCATCAATTCAGTGTGTGTGTGTGTGTGTGTGTGTGTGTGTGTGTGTGTGTGTGTGTGTGTGTGTGTGTTTATTTGTTCACTTGTTTATTGATTTTTATATATAGTACAGTTGGTCCAAGTATTGACGTCTTAATATCCGGAGAACTTTACGTATATAAATCTAATTACAGTTAATATGTGAGCTAATGAAGATTTTTACATTAAAGCCCTTCATAAAAATAAGAAAAAATCCTTAGATAGACGTAATTCATATTGTCTTTTTTTTTTATTTACTCTATTATCAAAAATACAACAAATACTCTGGCAGAATTAACTTTCAACTTCACTCACTTCCTCACACTGACTCATCACCATTCCCACTCCATAACACCAAAAGCCCTGTCGAGGACACGCACGCTCGTGGCCGGGGCGCTAAGCCGAGGATGCACCAGAGAGACTTTCATGCTATTTCAAGGGCGTAATACCCGCGAGGTGACTGACGGCTGTGACGGGTTAAATAATTACGTAGGTGTTGCGAGCGTGTGTCTGCCACATTACTGCATCGGGCTGACGCGTGTGGTTGTCGTGCTGCAAGACCAGGAGGAGGAGGAGGAGGAGGAGGAGGAGGAGGAGGAGGATAGGGAGAAGAGGAGGAGGAGGAGGGGGAAGATAGGGAAAAGAGGAGGAGAAGGAGCGTATTAGGAAAAATTTTGAGGTATTTATTGGGAAGAGGAAGGTCAAAAAGTTGAACAGAGAGAGAGAGAGAGAGAGAGAGAGAGAGAGAGAGAGAGAGAGTTTTTTCTTTTTTTCAGTGTATTTGTGATGATAAAAAAATTACATAT
>NC_059301.1:24373049-24378049 GCF_017591435.1 Portunus trituberculatus | reverse complement strand
TAAGTGCTAAACCTATTGATATTGTTAGTGGCCGAGGCAATAATTGGATTAAGAAAATTATCCTTACATAATAACGCCACGGTAAAGACTATCAGTGCATCTTTCAAATGACATATTTAATATTAAAATACTAACACTACTTCGCTTTGATATTGAAAGTTATGTATTTAATCTTCCACAATTATATGGTATATGTAATAACAATTATTGAGTTTTTTTTTTTTACCGTAGAGAAATTGCAGCACTGGATTTATTGCATAGGATTGATACGTATGACATTTCAGATAATGATATATAATAAAAAAAAACCCACAACGTATAAATAAAAAAAAAAAAAGACAGCGAAACAAATGATGATAACTATACGATTTTCCAAGATAACGATGCGGTTTTCCACGATGACGGTGCGATTTTCCACGATAAAAATGCGATGCGATTTTCCACGATAGCGATGATAGTTTCCATGATAAAGATGCGCTTAAACGATAATGGTATAGGTTTCCACGATAACAATTTGATGAAATTTTCTAAGATTCGACGATAACAATGCTTTAGCGACGAAACGGTACTACCTAGGTTGGATTTGAGCCGAACCCTTCCTCCCCAAGGGTCCACCCCAGTCCCGTGGGCGTGAGGGCAGTAACGATGCAACCTTGCAATGCCTCACACGTGTCACTATAAGCAATGTCACGCCACACACCACTCCCCAACCACTGTCATGAAGTGAGCCCTCTCACCCCTAAAGGAACCCCTTCGTACTGCCAGTGTCTGGTGGATGTTGCGCAGCACTCCGTCATTCATGGCGAGTTCTTCAGCCCGGTGCCATCACAATCAAAGGACCCGTACACACCTTCCACCAGACTCTATGGAAGGAGCCCTTATCTCCCCATCAGGACTCCTCCCCCCCTCCAGGCAACATCTGGTGAATGGTAGCCATTGATCCCTAGCTTATGGTGACCCCTTGCCTATTGTGACGTGCTGCAAGTGAATGATTGTTATTGAAGCTTGAAGACGCAAAGAAAAAGGACCTGCTGCCAGTCCTCTGCCTTGGGCCACCTTCTCCCCCGTGTGACGCCGAGGCCGTCACGGCCCTCAGCAAATTTGGCCGAAACTTTCCAATCTGCATTTTTGATCATCAATTACAAGTGAAAAAAACGAGTGTCTAAAAAACGTAAATATTCAGCTGATGATGAAACAAGGAGAGGAAGGTTTACGTCTTATGAGTATTTTGATAATTAACCGAGCATGTTTTTTTTTCTGTTGATATGCACATGTTCGTAAATGACTTGATAAAAATAATAGCCCAATTTTAGAGCGTAGAAGATAGATATTTGAGGATTAGAATGATGTGTAGACATACGTAGGTTTGTTTGTCTTATATAAGAACTGCCATGATGCATTTCTTTTGTGTGTTCTTTTTAATCACGACGTCGTGTAAATATGAATGGTTCAAATATGAAGAAAAAACTATATAGGCTTAAGATAGAGAGGGTGAAACCCTGAAGGGTTGAGGGGTTGATGAGGCGATGGAAACGAGGAAAGGGGTGAAGGGGGCGGTTCCGCCTCCGCCGAGTGAGCCAGGATACACTTTTCACGCCATTTCCCGCCGCAGCAAAATAATCAGGGCAATTAGAGGCCGGTTTCTGGTTCCTCTCCAATTTTCGCGGGTCGATGGTGAACTTCAAAAGACGAGACGAGAGAGAGAGAGAGAGAGAGAGAGAGAGAGAGAGAGAGAGAGAGAGAGAGAGAGAGAGAGAGACTATTAGGAGATACCATCAAGGCCTCTCGGCTATCTCTTCCTCTCTTTCTAGTCGCGTCTATCGGTCTGGCGTCTCGTTTCCTTCTGTTACGAGACGTTGACTATGAAACTGCTGACTGTGTGATGCGTATATAATCTCTCTCTCTCTCTCTCTCTCTCTCTCTCTCTCTCTCTCTCTCTCTCTCTCTCTCTCTCTCTCTCTCTCTCTCTCTGTGTGTGTGTGTGTGTGTGTGTGTGTGTGTGTGTGTGTGTGTGTGTGTGTGTGTGTGTGTGTAATTCACTGTTTGATCTGCTGCAGTCTCTGACGAGACAGCCAGACGTTACCCTACGGAACGAGCTCAGAGCTCATTATTTCCGATCTTCGGATAGGCCTGAGACCAGGCACACACCACACACCGGGACAACAAGGTCACAACTCCTCGATTTACATCCCGTACCTACTCACTGCTAGGTGAACAGGGGCTACACGTGAAAGGAGACACCCAAATATCTCCACCCGGCCGGGGAATCGAACCCCGGTCCTCTGGCTTGTGAAGCCAGCGCTCTAACCACTGAGCTACCGGGCCGTGTGTGTGTGTGTGTGTGTGTGTGTGTGTGTGTGTGTGTGTGTGTGATTTCCCCGAGATATCCAAGTTGGTTTAGTCGGCGCGGCGGTAATAGGCGGCACAAGGCTAGCAAGAACTCAGCCAACTTTTAATGGTCTGTCAGAAAGTTCACCTCAGGAGGACTTGATCTAGCGGTGTTGCAGGGGGGAAGAAGGACTACGGATAAAGAGGAAGAGGAGGAGGAGGAGGAGGAGGAGGAGGGTTCCGAGGGAAAGGAGGTAAGGTAGCTGTGGTGGTGGTGGTGGTGTAGGTTAAGGATCCCCACTCAGAAGCGTTCCAGCGTCTCAACTAATTTTAACATGTGGTTGAAAATGTTCGTGTTTTGTAGATGCGTTCGGGATCCTAGTGTGAGGTGAACCAGGGACATGCGTGACTGTTCCGCTAATCGTCTTTGAGGCCTTTGATAAATTGTCCAAATGAGAAAAAAAAGGACGTTTGAAAATATTGTGCCTGATGATAGTAGTAGTGGAGAAGGAGGGGGTGGAGAAGAAGGATAGGATGAGGACCACAACACAACAGATCATAAACGAAGAACAAAAAAATGAGACCTGCTAGTTTTACGAGGCCTAGTACATTAATGTAAAGGAAGACACACTGAACAACAAAGCCAAAAGAGAAGGAAAAGAAGGAAAAAAAAAAGTGGCTAAGGAGGAGGAGGGAGGAGGGGGAGGGGAAAGGGGGAAGAGTCTGCCTTCACTATCGGTACTTATATCTCTTAGTTTCCATTAGTGAATATATAACTAGAAACTGTTTTCTTAATAGCAACAAGTTTACCAGTACTTGTCATTCCCTTGTACTCCTTAGTGTCTAGAGAGAGAGAGAGAGAGAGAGAGAGAGAGAGAGAGAGAGAGAGAGAGAGAGAGAGAGAAAGAGAAAGAGAGAGAGAAAGAGAAAACCGTCTTGATGGGTAAAATAAGTGAACGTGTTCGTGTACGTAGGTAGGGCGTGGTAGTGATGGTGGTGGTGGTGGTGGTGATGAGAGAAGAGGTAACTTGAATTTGGAAGGTGTTGAGGTGGTGTTGATGGTGGAGCCCTAAATTGCTTCGTGGCGGGTAGTGGTGGCGATGCTATCAGTGGGATTGACTGGTAAGTGGTTTGGTAATTTAAGAGAGACAGACACACACAGGTGGGATGGAGGTGGCGGTGAAGGTGGTTGGGGGTGGAAGGAGGGGCGGGAGGGAGGCAGGGAGGGAAGTAGGGGGAGTATTTTGTTTTTATTTATGCAGCAGCCCGTGTTAAGCTTAATGAATGAGTGTAGCGTGGCCAATGAGAAACGAGGAGGATGCTCTGGAGAATAGAAGAGAGAGGAGAGAGGAGAGGGAGAGAGAGAGGGGAGGGAGGGGGGGAAATAGTGTCAAAGAAATAAAAGTTGGAGGCGAAGGAGTTGTTTGGATTAATGGAGATGTGGCGCGAGAAGGTGGCTGGGTGAGGGCGAGTGTTTGCAGAGAGGAGCAATTAGTGTTTGGTTTGAGAGATAGTGTCCGCGGTGAGTGAGGATAGTGAGGGAAATGATCGCTTGGGAAGAGAAACGAGATGATGGTGATAAAGAACATGAGAGAGAGAGAGAGAGAGAGAGAGAGAGAGAGAGAGAGAGAGAGAGAGAGAGAGAGAGAGAGAAAATTATACCTTTTTAACACTTTTAGGCTGGCAAGAGAAACAAGATGATGGTGATAAAGAACATGAGAGAGAGAGAGAGAGAGAGAGAGAGAGAGAGAGAGAGAGAGAGAGAGAGAGATCTTTTTAACACACAGGCTGGTCATAATAAGGCTAACTATTATTACAAAAAAAAAAGAAGAAAGAATACATACTCACATTTCAAGTTAGCAATATTTCATAGTAGCACCATTTAGCAAAACAAAAAGAAAATGTTTAACCTTTACATAATCAGTAATAGAGAAATAGTAAGTTAGAATAAAAGAGAGGTATGGTGGTGTAATTCTTCATACGGAGATGGTGGTTAGGTGCTGTGACTAAGGGAACTGTCGTGTAGTGTAGAGCGTGTACTCGTATGGTGAGTAGAGTTAGCATGAATAGAGTACCGGTACATATGCTTGTGGTGGTGGGATGGTTGAGATAATATGTTTGGAGAGATAAGGACCCCAATTCAGAAACGCTTTGCTCTCACGCGAGTATTTCAAAGACTTTCGTTGAAGATACTCATGTTTTTTAAGAGTAATTTTTATGGTTCTGGTGATGAATTAGCAACATTTTTACTTTATCATAAGGAAAAACTGTCTTGAAGTTCCTGCTAGTTGTCTCTGGTGACTTGAAAATTATCGTGGTGAGAGAAAGCAAGGTGTTTCTGAATATGGCTGAAGGTTTGGTGATGGCATATTCATGGTGATGGTGGTAGTGGTGGTGGTTTATGAGATAACGAAATTGCAAGGGATATATCATTCTTTAAGTACTAAGGTATTAATATACTTATTTATATCTGAGTACGAGTGAATAATAGTTTAGTTTAGGATATTTTCATAATTAAAAAGTTGAAAAGTCATCTCTAGTTTCTCATACACGACAATTCCAGTATTACTACTCCATTTTGTCTAATAAATTATGGTTCTGTGAAAACTGGAAATTGTGTTACGTAAATAAATGAGGAAAGGACGAAGTAGAAAGAAAAGCAGTCACAGTCA
>NC_059301.1:24363049-24368049 GCF_017591435.1 Portunus trituberculatus | reverse complement strand
TGTGTGTGTGTAAGGCATGGTGTATATAAATTCTTCAATAATTGGGTGGCAAAAATGTTTGATAGTAAGCTGTCACATCATTCTTGGGCTAATAAGATCAAATTTAATAGCCTTTGTTGATGATGTTGGTGATGATGGTGATGGTGTTGGTGTTGCTGAATAATTTATGGTCTTATTGCGTTATTTGCTTACTCTGCTGTGTGTGTGTCTGTGTGTCTGTGTGTTCGTCTGTATGTAACCTGCCACTCTCTGCATTAGTTATTTGATTTATTACAAAGGCTGATAATTATTCATGTATTTTTTTTAACCAGATTGTTAGTTTTACGTGAATGTATAGATATTTTTTTCGGTCACGTCATTATTGCACTTTTTAAATAACTAGACATTAGCTGATTACAAAACATAACACTTTTCCCTTTTATCTTCCCATGCATAGGTGAGTCAGACCTCCAGGTGTACCCCCTTCACACCAACCTCCATCCTCCGGGTCAGGTAAGGTGAGAGAGAGAGAGAGAGAGAGAGAGAGAGAGAGAGAGAGAGAGAGAGAATGTGCGTGTTCGCGAGCGCTCATTTCAGCGTGGGTGGGCGAGTCTTCGTGTGTATTTAGGGTGAGAAGGGGGAGGTGTGTGTGTGTGTGTGTGTGTGTGTGTGTGTGTGTGTGTGTGTGTGTGTGTGTGAAGATGTGCGTCTTATTGTCAGTGTGTATATGTGTGTAAGTTCATGTTCCCTTTCATAAGTGACGTTTTTCAATGGATATAAGTGTGGATAAGTAGGTTGGTGATGTATAGTAGAGGAGGAGGGGGAGGACGAGGAGGAGGAGGAGGAGGAGGAGGAGAAGGAGAAGGAGGAGGAGGAGGAGGAGGAGGAGGAGGAGCAGCAGGATGGAGATATGTTACTTGAATCTTAGAGAGAGAGAGAGAGAGAGAGAGAGAGAGAGAGAGAGAGAGAGAGAGAGAGAGAGAGAGAGAGAGAGAGAGAGAGAGAGAGAGAGAGAGAGAGAGAGACGACCAGTGTTGGCCTCAGACTAGTTCCTCTCCCCACTTTTTTTTTCCTTCCCTTCCCTCCTCCTCTTGTCGGCTTGAGGGAGAGTAAAGTGGGGGAGAGCGAGAGAGGAACAGGTGGATTAAAAGTCCCGTTATGTGGCGTGTGTCTCACCTGACCCTGGGGCTCTCGGCACACACACACACACACACACACACACACACACACACACACACACACACACACACACACACACACACACACACACACACACACACACACACACACACACACACACACACACACACACACACACACACACACACACACACACACACCTACCTGTCGTACACGTAAACACTTGACCCTGTACCGTAGAGAATTTTAAGAAAAGTAAAAGGAAAAAAAAATAGTAGGACTCGTATAACACACACACACACACACACACACACACACACACACACACACACACACACACACACACACACACACACACACACACACACACACACACACACACACACACACACACACACACACACACACACACACACACACACACACACACACACACACACACACAACACACACACACATCTACCTGTCGTACACGTAAACACTTGACCTTGTACAGTAGAGAATTTTAAGAAAAGTAAAAAGAAAAAAAATATTAGGACTCGTATAACACACACACACACACACACACACACACACACACACACACACACACACACACACACACACACACACACACACACACACACACACACGGAATCTGCGCCTTGAACTTAACTATCTTAGCAGATGACCAGCTACATGCAACAAACTCCTGAGCATCTCGGCCCAAGCAAGTTATTGAAGTTACTGTACAGAACTGCCACGCCCTTCCTCTCTCTCCCTCGTATCTCCGTTAGCCAGCTCTCAGAATTCTCGTGTAGACTATTGCCATAACCACGTGTGTGTCCGTCAAACCTTTGGGACTACAATTAGTAAGCCTTTATTTCCAAGTTTGTAATATTTTTTTTTGTCTTGTTACTAATATTGCAATAACCGAGTGAGATCTTTGTTAGGTAATGAGCATTTTATCAATAATACAAAATGAAACAGTAGTATAAATGCTAACTCTATCGGATATTTATGGAGACTGTCGACTGAGTGGGCCTTTTTTTTTTTTCCATCTTTTTTTTGTCCTTGGCTAGTTCTCCCCTCTTACATAAGGAAAATATTATAGTGTTATACTGTTTATAAGATACCTTGTTATTGGAAAGGGCATTTTATGTTTAGATTGTATTAATATGATTTTTTTTGCGTTATTAGTTGCAGTGCATGTTAGATTAGTAGGTAAATGATGTTGACATAATTTTTATTTGCGTGTTTGCGTTTCTATGAATTATTGCATGTCGCTTCTGCTATCTTCAGTTGTATCACCAGTTGTGAGTCGTTGGTTCACCAAGGAGGTGTGGACAAGTGGTGGTGGTGGTGGTGGTGGTGGTGGGTGAGCCTGAAGATGGAATAAACTAAACAAAAACAGTAGGAATTGTTGTTCAGAATCTCTCTCTCTCTCTCTCTCTCTCTCTCTCTCTCTCTCTCTCTCTCTCTCTCTCTCTCTCTCTCTCTCTCTCTCTCTCTCTCTCTCTCTCTCTCTCTCTCTCTCTCTCTCTCTCTCTCTCTCTCTCTCTCTCTCTCTCTCTCTCTCTCTCTCTGTACGGCTCCAGTTGAAACGTACTCATAAATATGTCTACACACGTACACAAACCACATACACTCACCGTTGTTTACAAACGCCCCCGTCACTCCTCCTCCTCCTCCTCCTCCTCCTCCTCCTCCTCCTCCTCCTCCTCCTCCTCCTCCTCCTCCTCCTCCTCCTCCTCCTCCTTTTGTACATTCTTATCATCTGACTAATAAGCTTGCCCGCTAAACACACACACACACACACACACACACACACACACACACACACACACACACACACACACACACACACACACACACACACACACACACCCCTGGCTGCTGTAATGAGTGCTTTGATATCAGGTTTGTTAAGTCTTGCACCTGATGACCTCGTCTGGGAAAAATCTTATTATTTACTACTACTACTACTACTACTACTACTACTACTACTACTACTACTACTACTACTACTACTACTACTACTACTACTACTACTACTACTACTACTACTACTACTACTACTACTACTACTACTACTATCGCCTCCTCCTCCTTCTTCTTCTTCTTCTTCTTTTTCTTCTTCTTCTTCTTCTTCTTCTTCTTCTTCTTCTTCTTCTTCTTCTTCTTCTTCTTCTTCTTCTTCTTCTTCTTCTTCTTCTTCTTCTTCTTCTTCTTCTTCTTCTTCTTCTTCTTCTTCTTCTTCTTCTTCTTCTCTTCTTCTTCTTCTTCTTCTTCTTCTTCTTCTTCTTCTTCTTCTTCTTCTTCTTCTTCTTCTTCTTCTCTTCTCTTCTTCTTCTTCTTCTTCTTCTTCTTCTTCTTCTTCTTCTTCTTCTCTCTTCTTCTTCTTCTTCTCTTCTTCTTCTTCTTCTTCTTCTTCTTCCTTCTTCTCTTCTTCTTCTTCTTCTCTTCTTCTTCTCTTCTTCTCTTCTTCTTCTTCTTCTTCTTCTTCTTCTTCTTCTTCTTCTTCTTCTTCTTCTTCTTCTTCTTCTTCTTCTCTCCTCCTCCTCCTCCTCCTCCTCCTCCTCCCAGTCTTGTCCTTTATCACCTTGTGACTCCCTTACTCTTCACCTTTTCTCCTCTCTCCTCCCTCTCTCCTCTCCTTCCTTTCTTCCATATCATCTCTCTTCCTCCTCCTCTCTCTTCCATCCTTCTCTTCCACTCCCTCTCTTGCTATCCTTCCCTCTTGTCCTCCTCCCTCTCCTCCCCTCTCTCTCTCTCTCTCTCTCTCTCTCTCTCTCTCTCTCTCTCTCTCTCTCTCTCTCTCTCTCTCTCTCTCTCTCTCTCTCTCTCTCTCTCTCTCTCTCTCTCTCTCTCTCTCTCTCTCTCTCTCTCTCTCTCTCTCTCTCTCTCTCTGACTCATTCACTCGCTCTCCTTCACCCTTCCGCACCGCATTTTTGTTGTTGAAAGAGAGAGAGAAAAAAAAAAGACTCCATTTAGGTCGATATTAAATTATGCTATGCTGCTTTAAAATTAGACGGAGACAGAGTTAGAAAAGAATGGCCACATATATATTAATGAAGGGTAGATCCATATACGACAAGAAAGAAGAGGTTTTGAAAGATTTTACGGTAAGGAGTTTCTTGTTACGCATTTAAGATAGAGAGTGAGAGAGAACACTTCAACTTGAGTCCAGTTAAGGAAGCTCTGAGGGAAATGAAGGAAGAAAAAGTGTAAATGATGTTGGAAGGAAAATTTTCAGTGATCATTTGAGGAATTAGGAATGAGGAACGCGCGGTAATAAAAGGTGTGTGCTGGGAAGGGGGATGGGTGGTGGTGGTGGTGGTGGTGGTAGTGGTGGTGGTGGGGAGGAGTAATTGATAATGGAAATAGAGAGAGGGAAGCCAAGAAAAGAAAGAAAAAAAAGTGCTAACCACTGGAGTTTTGTGAAAAGTTATGATGATTGATTTCTTTCTCTTTTTCCTGTTTTAATAATTTTTTTTTATTTGTGCTTAGTTCTTTTTTGTTTATTTATTTATCGATCTATCATTCATTATTGGTTATTATTTGTGTATGTTCTTTCTTCCTTCATTCTTTTATCGCACCAATTTGTCTGTTTTATCTATTTATTACACTTGTCAGTCAATCACTCTAATTATGCATCCATCCATCTTTCCGTATCCTTTATTATATTGATTAATGCACCTGTTACGTGTTATGTGTCTTTCTTTATGTGTGTAACTGTTTTTCTCTTTTTCTTTTCTCTTAAAATTGAAATACTATGTAAATTTTTATTGAGGTGCATTTTGAATATGGTTTAAGTATTATGGGATCTGTGTTTTTTTAGTTACATTTTCTTTCGTTTCCTTTTTTATTGTTCTATTAAGCAGCAGCCGTTGTGCCTTTC
>NC_059301.1:24348049-24358049 GCF_017591435.1 Portunus trituberculatus | reverse complement strand
AGCCGTCCCCTATCTGTCCTGTTCTCCCTTCCCTGTCCTCCCAGCCGTACCCTGCCCCCATGACCTATCCTTGTGTCCTTCCTGCCTCTGTGACTTTACCAGTCCTACCCTACTCACCCTGTCTTCCTTGCCTTGACTTTCTTCCCTTGCCCTTCTCATCTCTATCTTCACATTCTCCCTCCCGTGCTTTCCTGTTTCTTTACCGCCCTCGCTCTCACCTCTCAACGTCCTTCCTCCGTCTTATTCCTTACTCGCAAAGAATCGCTGAGGAGGAAGAGCAGGAGGAAGGGGAAGAGGTGGAGGAGGGAGAGGGGGTGTGGGCGGGTCGCAGCGAGGAGAGTACGAGTATAATACATTTTAGACTGATGACAGAGCTGGAATCCTCTTACGAAGAATAAATAAAATAAAAATCCGTTGCCTGTAAATTCTGCATCGTATCGTATCGTTGCATTCAGAAATACTTATATATATATTTTCGAAGAGCTTCAGCATTATTACTTTCTTTTTTCTTTGGCTTCATTGTGTGTGTGTGTGTGTGTGTGTGTGTGTGTGTGTGTGTGTGTGTGTGTGTGTGTCGGCAAAGACATTATTAAAGAAAAGACTGAAAATCCCTCTGGAGAGACGCTTGAGCTCTTGACAGTCAAATTAGTAAGATCTTGTCGGTGGTTCCATTGCACTCAACCGCCGCGGCCTCATCCAGCCAGGCAACCATGATGGCTGGACGATGCGGGCATTGTGGAAGGTTACAGTAGAGGGGAGAGCTTTGTGACTGGAAGTGAAAGATGAGAAGGGAAATGACGGTGGAGTAATAGAGGAAAGATAGTGAAAGGAATGGAGTACGAGAAGGAAAGATAATGAAGGGAGTTACGAAGGGGAATATTGTGAAAGGATTTAGAGAAGTATGAAGAGTATGAGTGATGGAGCAAGAGAGAGAGAGAGAGAGAGAGAGAGAGAGAGAGAGAGAGAGAGAGAGAGAGTAAAAGATAGTCTGGTAGTAGGTAGGTAGTGGATGGTAAGAACAATGAAGGCGGAGTAAGAGATAAGGAAACAAAAAATGAAAGTAAGGATGTATATGGGAGAGAAGATAGTGAGTAGGGAAAAATGAGAGGAACAACTGAGGAGAAATTGTGAAAGGAAAGAGGTACAAGTGATAGATAGTGAGTATACAAGGGAAAACTAATATGAGGAAAATTACTAAAGGAAATTTTGAAGTGAGTTAAGTAGGAAGGACTGAGTGGTGAAGTAACGATAAGGTAAAGAGTGTGATGGAATAAGTAAGTAAAAGATAAAGTGAAGGTATTGAAGGAAGAATATTAAAGGAAACAAACGAGGAAAACTTACAAAAGTCGAATATGAGTGAAAATATTGAGCTGGGAAATTCGCTATTATTTAGTAAGAATAAACGTTGAAAAAAAAAAAATAAGGAAAAAAGTGAAGAAAACATAAAAGGAATTACAAAAAAAAAAAACAGAATGCATGAATAAACTAAGAAGGGAAGTGATATTTGGAAAGTTAAAGGGAAGATTATAAAAAAATGAAGATGAAAGGAATTGATTGTGAAAGCGTCTTCATTGCTGGAAATTAAAGAAATGAAAAAGAAAAGAAAGGTCATGTGAAACGAAGCGAACACTTAAAATTATGAAGAATGAGAGTGATTCTAAGAGGAAGTACAAGAGGTACAAGGTAAAAAATATATATATAGAAATAAATAAAAGACAAAGCTGACAAAGTTGTAGGAAGCAGGAGGCGATGGAGAATAGGAACTAGAACAATGAAAGACTAGCAGGAAAAGAATAACCTAACAAATATGAGAGTATGTAGAAAACTAATATAAAGAAATGCATTAGAATTCTGAGTGTGTGTGTGTGTGTGTGTGTGTGTGTGTGTGTGTGTGTGTGTGTGTGTGTGTGTGTGTGTGTGTGTGTGTGTGTGTGTGTGTGTGTGTGTGTGTAAATTCGGAATCGACAGGAAAAATTAACTAACGAGCAAGAAAAAAATAGACAGGGGAAGACAGGAACCGTATACACACTGCTACATAATTAATGAGCTCCAGCCAAGTTAGGTCCAAGTTTTGAGTTCGTTGATCCATAGTAAAGTATTGTTTATCTTCCGGCGTGGCTTATCACAGCAAGGAAAGTAAGAAGTTTATATTTAAGAACTTTGCTTCCTCCTGCAGACCACCACCGACCTGCTTATCATAATACTATATTTATATGATGATGGTGGTGGTGGTGGTGGTGGTGGAGGTGGTGGTGGTGGTCGTGGTGGTGGTGGTGGTGGTGGTGGATCGTGGTTGTTTTGACAGGCTAAATAATTTAGTGGGTAAATTATTATGATTATTATTTTTTTTTATGCATGTGTACGATATGTTGTGACGTGAACAGCCCCAACACCCCAAACACACACACACACACACACACACACACACACACACACACACACACACACACACACACACACACACACACACACACACACACACACACACACACACACACACACACACACACACACACACACACACACACACACACACAGTCGATTAACAAAAAAAAAATAAATAAATAGTACAAGCAGTCATGCATAATTCAGTGACAGGACGGATGAGTGGCAGGTATATACAGGTAGTGAGGAGTGTGCATACCTGTCCTGGCTACTCTACGTGATTACTAAGAGCAATATTGTGTAAGAGCAGATCAGGAACAGCGCTGGGACGTACTGAGTTAGATGTGAGTGGAGGATATACTATAGAGAACTTGTATTTCAAGGAGGGATGAGATGAGATGTGATGATCATGCTCACTCACTCACTCACTCACTCACTCACTCTCACTCATTCATTCATTCATTCATTTCCTGACTGACTGACTGACTCATTCACTCACTCACTCACTCACTCAATCACTCAGTCACTCAGTCACTCACTCACTCACTCACTCACTCACTCGCTCTTATTTACTCACTCACTCACTCATTCACTCACTTTCTTGTTTGCTTGCTTTCCTTTCCTTAGTCACCCACCCAGAGAGAGAGAGAGAGAGAGAGAGAGAGAGAGAGAGAGAGAGAGAGGAGGGGTTAGTCTGCTCCTATTGTTATGGTATGGCATGTAGTGTGTGTATGGAAGTGCATGGTGAGGACATTCTTTTAATTCGAAGCTGGTGGATAGTGAGTGTGTGTGTGTGTGTGTGTGTGTGTGTGTGTGTGTGTGTGTGTGTGTGTGTGTGTGTGTTTTATTTATTTTAACGGATTATGTGTTTTTTTGTTGGTTTGTTCCTATTTTGGCGAGATGTTGATGGTAGGCAGTTTTTTTTATTAATTTTGTAATGATTCATGTTGATAATAAATCTGTATGTTGAATGTGGGGATGTTTTTTTTTTTTTGTTAAGTGTGTGTGTGTGTGTGTGTGTGTGTGTGTGTGTGTGTGTGTGTGTGTGTGTATGCATTTGCGTGTGCGTATATATGTTGGTTATCTGCATCTGTAATAACTATGTATGTGTATGCATGTATAGTTTCAGATAATCAGCAGATGCTCACAATGAATTGAAGTGAGTATTATTTTTTTTTTTATACATACACAATTTTTTTTTAATCGGAAAGTGGGTTGCGTGTGTTTGCGTGCATTGGGTGGTGATGTGTCGGTGAGTTGCGCCAGCCGGTGTGTTCATTCAGTCGAGTTTCGAGTCCTTGCGATTTTTGTGTTATTATCTATCAGGGTTTCATATGAACTATTTGATGTGATTGGATGCCTGCTTTTATCCGTGCGTGTTTGCTATTTGTATTATGTATTAGAGAGAGAGAGAGAGAGAGAGAGAGAGAGAGAGAGAGAGAGAGAGAGAGTATAAAAGCAGTGCTCCAATTTCTCACATTCATTAGCGTAATAAGTAAAAATTCGTGATAATGGGAAGGGACAGAGAGAGGTTAGAAAAATACTATATTCGACTTTTTTTCCGCTATATCCCTGTTTATTCACACTCGCCATAGCACTAACAACCAATCTCTCTCTCTCTCTCTCTCTCTCTCTCTCTCTCTCTCTCTCTCTCTCTCTCTCTCTCTCTCTCTCTCTCTCTCTCTCTCTCTCTCTCTCTCTCTCTCTCTCGTCTTTCTCTTAAAGTTGAATCTGTCACTGGAACTCGCAGCCACTCCACCCGTGCCTCCCATACTAGGTCACGTGTGTTCGTCTGTACCCTACACATGCTCCTTAACACCTTCATATCTCATGCTCGGGTCACGCAGGTGTCAAGGATCTGTGCAACGCTGCGCTCTTTCACTTTTATTCAGGCTGTGTATGATTGCAATTATACCCTGATTCTTGTTCCGTCTTGATTTTGTAATGTTACTGCTTCTGTTGTTGCTGCTACTGCTACTGCTACACCTGCTACTGCTTTTGTTACTAGTACCACCTATACTTCATTTTTCACCTGTGGATGCACTGATTGATATTGATTTTTATTTTTATTTTAATTTTTATTTATTTATTTATTTATTTATTTTTTTTTAATTGTATAGTCTTTAGTTTGTGGTTGATATGATGTCTGTGTGGTGGAAGGCTTGTGTGAAGTAGGGGGGTGGTAGGGGAAGTTAAGGGAGCTGAGTGTGACAGCGGTAAGGTGAACCACAGCTAATGGACCTGAGAAACACGAAACCTGCTGTCATCAAACACCAAATCAAGTGCTAAAAGGTTAGGTGGAAATACGGTTCTGGCTCCTAACCGCGGTGACATTTGTGGCTTTGTTGACCTCGAGCTTGCTTTGTTGAGACATGGCAGAATGGCATCTCATGTTAATGTTCCTTTCTGTGCTTGTGGTGAGTGTTGATTTCTGTTGGTCTTGTGCATTTATAGTGAGGAACAAGTGTGGTAGTGTCTTTTTTTTGTGTGTGTTTGGCATTTTCTTTGATCCTGCAATAATGTTTTGATCGTCTTTATAGTGTCAGTTGTTAGGTTTGATCAGTGGAGCTTTGCTTTAAAGTCTTTCAAGGTAGAGGTTTTTATCTCAAAATCATTTATGGTTTTTCTAAGTCCGCAAAAAAATAAAGAAATAAAGAAAGAAAAGAATATATATATATATATATATATATATATATATATATATATATATATATATATATATATATATATATATATATATATATATATATATATATATATATATATATATATATATATATATATATATATATATATATATATATATATATATATATATATATATATATATATATATATATATATATATATATATATATATAGAGATGTACCGATGCATCGGTATCGGTATCGGAATCGGCGGTATCGGCCCATTTTTTGGGTATCGGTTTATTTTATGCCGATACTTCCTATACCTAAAAGGAATTTACTACTTAGTGATATATTCAATATAAGATATTGATGATACCAAATTAATATAATACGGCGTATTAAGTTTCCGTGGTGATTACCGTATGTCATAGAATACTGTTTTCTGTGGTAATAAGCCACAACCTCTAAATTGGACGTGTATGAAACGCGTATAGGCTGAACTCCGGCATCCTGTCACACGGTCGGTCATGAGTCACCACGCATTCTCACTGTCTCTCAGTCAGACGCTGCTCCTCCACCCACACAAAGTTCACACAGGTGAAAAGCTTATGTTTTTGAACTATAATCTAAGAATGTCAAACTTCAGATATTGAGAATCCAACAAAATGATTTGGTATATATATATATATATATATATATATATATATATATATATATATATATATATATATATATATATATATATATATATATATATATATATAGTTAGGCATTTTGCATTATTGTAAATAACAGCATATTCTTATTTGATTTATAATTAACAGTGCTAGTGCTAGCCTTTTCCAAGATATCATACTGGAATAGGTGGAAGCTCGAATTATATATGTATATTAATTTTAATGCAAGTTTAATTTTTGAGTTACTTGTGTTAACCTAAGGATGTAAAAATTCCATAACTAAGAAAGTAACGATTCTGTTTTGTAATCATGTGCATTGTGTATAATTTGTTGCATATTAATTATTTAAGATCATAGCAATACACTAGAAATTTAGAATAAACTAAACTTTTTCTATTTAATTGAAAAGATTAGGTGAAAGCTCATTTTTCTGAATTGGTCTACTAATGTCTAATGAATTAATATCAAAGGATGTCAGATTTAATTAAAGAGAAACATACACAACAAAATGAGTTTCTTTTGCTAATATTTTGTGTCTGTTTTACAATTTTGATAATTTTAAAAATATTTTTGATCGCCAAAATATCGTCAATAAAATTAATAATGAAAATGCACAAGACCAAATGGTCGCTAAAGGAGTAAGAAGTAAGAATTTAAAATAACTGACAAGAATCAGAAGACTGAGAAGATATTCATTCCAATTACTGAGTAATTTACCTTTGCAAATGGCTTCAAAAAGCTTCTAGAATTGCTCCTATTTCACAAACGTTCTCAGAAGGACTTACAGCATCCTCCAACACAAAGCCTCCCATCTGATAACGCTCGCCGTCCACCAACTCATCCTGGTGTCCAGTGCAGTAATCACTATAAGTAGTAGTATCGGTATCGGCCCATTTAGGTGGTATCGGAATCGGCCAAAATTTTGGTATCGGTACATCTCTAATATATATATATATATATATATATATATATATATATATATATATATATATATATATATATATATATATATATATATATATATATATATATATATATATATATATATATATATATATATATATATATATATATATATATATATATAGAGAGAGAGAGAGAGAGAGAGTGGATGAGGTGTTGAGCGTCGGATGGATCGGGCAGACGTCCACGGTTAGGTTCGAATGCTACCACGTACCGTCTTGAAACTTTGCCATTTGTCTAGTGGTTTAAAGTTACCTGCATGTCACCATGATACCCAGGTTCTAGGTGGTTACACCAAAGATACGGTTGGGTGGTGATATGGGCCCTAATATTGGTACCACTTTAAATGAAATTGCCTGCACCACTAATGGGTGGAAGCTGAACAACGCTTCCCATACATACTCTTCAAGTATACCTACAGGCGCTATAGGCCATAATATATATATATATATATATATATATATATATATATATATATATATATATATATATATATATATATATATATATATATATGCTTTGGGGTTCCACTCACACAGTTTTATTAGATAGGGTGGAATCAAAAAGCTTTTCGTCTCTTCAACTCCCCTCCTCTGACTAACTGTCTTCAGCCTCTTTCTCACCGCAGAAATGTTGCATCTCTTTCTATCTTTTATCGCTATTTTCATGCTAACTGCACTACTGATCTTGCTAATTGCATGCCTCCCCTCCTCTTGCAGCCTCGCTGCACAAGGCTTTCTTTTTCTTCTCATCCCTATTCTGTGGAACTCTCCAATGTAAGAGTTAACCAGTTTTCTCAATCATTCAAACCTTCCACTGGTAAACTCTGGAACACCCTGCCTGCCTCTGTATTTCCATCTTCCTACGACTTGACTTCTTTTAAGAGGGAAATTTCAAGACATTTGCCCCTGAATTTTGGATAACTCACTTGACTTTTAAGGGAACTGGCAACCTAGTGTTTTTTTTTTATTTATTCATTTATTTATTTATTTATTTATTTATTTATTTGTTTGTTTGTTTAGTTTTTGCCCTTGACCAGTTGCCCCTCCTGCATAATATATATATATATATATATATATATATATATATATATATATATATATATATATATATATATATATATATATATATATATATATATATATATATATATATATATATATATATATATATATATATATATATATATATATATATATATATATATATATATATATATATATATATATATATATATATATATATATATATATATATATATATATATATATATATATATATATATATATATATATATATATATATATATATATATATATATATATATATATATATATATATATATATATATATATATATATATATATATATATATATATATATATATATATATATATATATATATATATATATATATATATATAATAATAATAATAATAATAATAATAATAGAAAAATACAACACAGCTTACGTATATTCCTTGCTTGAAAGAGAGACATTATGCGTATCTTAATTGTTCACAGGAGTTCTGTTAAAATGATTATGTTTAGTTTTAGTCATTTCACATGATAATGTAAAAAAAATAAAGAGAAATCACGTTTTATTGAATTATTAAAATTTTTATATTTTACTTTTATATTTGTTGATTGAAAATTCTTGTAATTTTTAGGAAATTTTTTTTAAGGACGCCATGATAAAATTTGAAATGTTTTCTTATGAATCAGGCAGTTCCAGTGTTTTGTTGTTGTTGTTGTTGTTGTTGTTGTTGTTGTTTTGTTGCTGTTGTTGTTGTTGTTGTTGTTGTTGTCGTCGTCGTCGTTATTGTTGTGCTTGTACTGAGGGCCACTTACATAGGAAATAAGGAAGATCAATGCGAGAAAGACTCGTAGCACAGTGGTTTGTTACTCGATGTAAGGAAGCATCTATACCTCGCCATGTAATAATCATGATGGTGTCTCGCAATACGTAAACATGTTCTGATGTCTGTTGTGTTCACTGATAATGGTGTACATATTGGTGGTTGGTGGTAGTAAAGAGTGGCGAGTCTTTGTGAAGTGGTAGTAGTGTGTGGTGTTTTTTTTTTGTTGCATTGCTGCTTTCTATGACAGTGGTAATGGTGTGTGGTGCTAGTAGTAATTGTAGAAATACCGTAGTTTGTGGCATACTCTGTGGCATATATTAGTTATAGGAAGATAGATATGTTATACAGTCTTCATATTGCATCGAGTATGTGACGCAACCTCGTAAAGGAAAGTTAAAGAAAAACGTTATTGTAGTTCCTCTTTATTGACAATTCACACAAGACATACGTTCGAATTGAAATATGAATAAGGCATCGAGCGGGGAGGCGGCGGCGGCGGCGGCTTCAGGCATTACGTCAAAGGTCAGAGTCATAAATGTCAGTCCGAGGAACATTTTCCCGCGCACAGAGAACGTGTCTTGCAATATTCCGAAGGGCAAAGGCTTGTCCTTCGAGGTCGCGCGATCCTTCCGCCTTCTGCCCATTAATTCTTGACTGCTTCATTCTCTTTGTCCTGGGTTTTCTGGTCTTTTCTTTCTCTTTCTTTCTTTTACATTATTTTTTTCTTGTATTTTTGGACACTGGACATTTCTACACTGATATGTTCGTTTTTTTTTCCTCTATAACGCAATTTTCTATTTTACTTTCTTTTTCTTTATGTATTTCCTGTTAATTTTTTTTTTCGTAATCCTCCTTTCTCCTTCTTTCCTTCTATATTCCTTCCTTCCCTCCCTCCTCCTCTCCCACCTTTCATTCTGTTCTTTCTCTTTTCTCTCTTTTCTATTTTTTTCCATTTAGCAACACCATCTCCTATGCAGCAACACATATTTCATTCCTTGACTCGTTTCATTTCATATTGTTTAGTTGTACGTATTTCGACGCTTTTTGACCTCGCGAGCAGAAGTAAGTCGGTCAAATGAAAAGTGTGAGACAGACAAAGTGTAAAACAGCAGCTGAGGTGATTAGGTAGTCTGGAGAATAAATATCTTTGGCAATATTGGGAGAGAGAGAGAGAGAGAGAGAGAGAGAGAGAGAGAGAGAGAGAGAGAGAGAGAGAGAGAGAGAGAGAGAGAGAGAGAGAGAGAGAGAGCTGATCGTGCAGCGCGGAAGGAAGGAGTTAAAAGTTAGTGACTCTGAAATGAGTTTAGTTTCAGGTGGATGAGACAAAGAGAGTGTTTCTGGTGATTTGTTTTGATGCATTTGATGGACTAAGAGCGCTTTACCTGAGTTAGTTAGTTAGTTAGTTAGTTAGAGAGAGAGAGAGAGAGAGAGAGAGAGAGAGAGAGAGAGAGAGATTCTTCATTTGATCCTTGGCACGCTTTC
>NC_059301.1:24335549-24343049 GCF_017591435.1 Portunus trituberculatus | reverse complement strand
AGGGCGCGGCTGAGGGTGGGTATTCTGGCAGGTAGGTAGGTAGGTGGGTATATAGATAGGTAGATTAGTTGGTTGGTAGGATCCACACAAACAGACAGTTCCAAGGTCGTTCTAGAGTCCCTATTCTACCCTACCCTGCCTTGCCTTGCCTTGCCTTGCCTTGCCCTACCCTACCCTATCCTGCTTCTCTCGTTGGTAACACTGTTTCCTTGTATCTCCCTCTGCCTTCCTCCCTCCTTCCTGTCCCTATTACTGCCAGCCGTTCACCCCTTTCCTGTCTCCCTCCCCAGTGCCATCTCCTGCCCGATCACTACCACCACTAACAAAAATATTTCTTCTTTTCCTCATTCATTTCCTTCACTCTCTTCCGGTGCTTTCATCTACGGACTATCTCTCTTCTCTGTGCTCTTCCATTCACTCCACTCCCCCCCCCACCACACAACCTCTGCTCTAACCTCCACAGGCGCACCTTCAGTTACAAATCGTGTTCTCCCCTCCCTTGTCCCCCCCTCTCCCTCAGGCCTTCCGTCCCATTGCCCCGCCCTGTCCACGTGTCCCGCGCTTCCGTATATGGGCAGGACCAGCTCAGGGAGGCAGGTGTTAGGAGTGGCTGACGGAGAGAGAGAGAGAGAGAGAGAGAGAGAGAGAGAGAGAATTGTATGTATCGAGATGTCTTTAGATAAAATAAAATAAAATAAGCAAGCTGACGTGAATTTGTTGGTTGCAAGTAAAGGAAAGGTGAAAAGTATACGTAAAGTGTGTGTGTGTGTGTGTGTGTGTGTGTGTGTGTGTGTGTGTGTGTGTGTGTGTGTGTGTGTGTGTGTGTGTGTGTGTGTGTGTGTGTGTCTGTCTATTTGTCCGTCTGTCTTTCTGTGTGGTCGGTGCGGCCTAATTATATATAGAACTTTCATTTTTTCTCGCCACTTACGGAGCGTGCAACCCTCCGCCCCGCTATTCATCCCTCCTTGCATCCAGTTCTTTTTTTTTTTTTCCATTCCACGCACACACACACGCCTGTAATTCATCCACTCATGTTGTGTACCCTGTTAACACACACACACACACACACACACACACACACACACACACACACACACACACACACACACACACACACACACACACACACACACACACACACACACACACACACACACCACCCTTCTCTGCTGCATCATCACCCTGCTCCGTTATACATTTGCTAAGTTGGCATTCATTATTCATCCTGGGTTATTAGTCTCTGTATGCCTCCATGTTTGCTGTTCACGCTTCCCTCACCCAACACTCAGCTCCCCTTTCTCACTCCCCTTCTCTTTCCCACTCTCCCCTCCACTCTCTCTCTCTCTCTCTCTCTCTCTCTCTCTCTCTCTCTCTCGCTCTCGCTCTCGCTCTCCCTCTCCCTCTCCCCACGCACTGTAATTACATCGCTATTATATCTGAATAAAGTAACATCAGCAGGTGAAACACAATTAGTGTAATTAAAGCACTTTTTCTCCCCTCCCATGCGCCTGGTCTCCTTCCCAATTGGTGTTTATGACTTTGCCAGGTAAGTTGCATTCCCAAGGCCGGTCACTTTGGGGCCAGGTGTGCTTGAAGTGGAGGAGGAGGCAGGGGCGGCAATTAGAAGCCTCCCTAGAGCAGGTAATGTGGCGTGATTACGGGCGTGAAGCACATTACCTCCTACCTCCTCCTCCTCCTCCTCCTGCATTGGTAAACTCCCTCTCTCTACCTCCTCCTCCTTCTCTTACTCCGCCTCATCTTTCCTCCCACGAGTTCAGTTCCTCTGCCCCCTCTGCCCTCTGATCTCTCCCCTACGCAGTTGCCTCGTGTCCCAGCTGTTATGATGACCCTTACTCCGCCTCCAGTGCTTGGCTAAGGGGGAGAGGGTGGGAAATGCCGTTGACCTGAGTTTGAGTAGGAATCTGGCTGTCCTGCCTTGCACACTACGAGGTTGATTAAAATTGGTGTTTGTCAGTATACTATGAATCATATTATTTCATGGTTTGTTGCGTTCCTTACTTGTTTTTGTTTGTTTTGTTCTTTCTGCCACTTCTAATATTTTTTTTTTCATTTTCTTATTCTTTCCACTTTGCCTTTTTGTTCTTTATTTTCTTCCTTTCCATGTTTTTACTTATTAATTTTCTTCTTTACCTCCTGTATTCCTTTTGTTCTTCTCCTTTCCTATCTCTCCTTCCACATATATATTCCTTTCCTTTCCCCTCCTCATCTCCCCTTCTCCTTATCTCATCCCTTTCCTCCATTCATCATTTTCATAACTCTTTACCCCCTCCCTTCTTCCTTCCAGCTATCCTCTCCTTGTTCTTCCTCCCATTTATCCATCCTTCTTCTCCCTCTCTCGTCTCCTATTCATTATCAGCCTTACTCCTTCCTTTCATCTCTTCTCTTTCTAACTCCAACCCTCTCTTCTCTCTACCCTTTACTTTATCTCCATTTCTTATCTCTCTCCACTTTATTCCTTTTTCCATCAAGTTGATTTGGTGTGACTTTTTCTCTCTTTTTAAGTTTTATTTACTGCAATGTTTCGCGTGTGATGCCCTGTCCTCTCTCTCTCTCTCTCTCTCTCTCTCTCTCTCTCTCTCTCTCTCTCTCTCTCTCTCTCTCTCTCGCTCTCGCAGGACGTCACCTTGTAATTACTGCAGTGTAAGTTGAATGGCAATGACATGACGCCTCTGACACTGTGACGCTCAAATTGTCCAGAGGGGAAGCCTGCATGACGAGGAATACTTGAGCCGAGGGATTGAGGCGAGAGAAGGGGAAGGAAGGAAGGCACTGGATGGGAACAGCAGACAACCATGCAGCGGGGCGAGGGCGAAGGGCGGCGGATGAGTGATAGGAGATAGGGTGGATTGGCAAAGTGAGTGAGGACATTCGAAGGGTCTGTAGAGGTGGACAGGATCACGGGTGGGAATTGACAGTAATGCTTGGTTTTCATGATGTATTTCTTTCTTTTCTGTGTGTGTGTGTGTGTGTGTGTGTGTGTGTGTGTGTGTGTGTGTGTGTGTGTGTGTGTGTGTGTGTGTGTGTGTGTGTGTGAGGGAAAGAGAGGTGTGAGAGAGAGAGAGAGAGAGAGAGAGAGAGAGAGAGGGAGGGGTAATCTCATATCAGAAAACGACATAAACTTTCTTCTCTGTCATGGATTTCCTTTGTCTTTGTGTGTGTGCTGTGATGGATAGCCAGCCACACACACACACACACACACACACACACACACACACACACACACACACACACACACACACACACACACACACACACACACACACACACACACACACACACACACACATTTATGGTTTTGTGAAGATGTACAGAGCGTCACCTTTTGAATCGTACAGCCACCACCACCACCACCACCACCACCACCACCACCACCACCACCACCACCACCACCACCACCACCACCACCACCACCAGAAAGAATGACAAGCAGGGAAAAAATCCTCCATCCGTTCCCACCGTTGTGCTTTGGTGGGGTCAATAGAGGGTTGATGGAGTGGGGGGTAGGAGGGGATGAGCCAGGTGGGGTGCATTTATGGACTTGCAGGGCTAGAAAGGGAGAAGGAACGAAGAAGGCAGGAGGGGTGTTTGTTGAAAATAGTGAAGGAGGGGGAGAAGAGGAGGAAGGATTGGAGGAGGTTGGTAGGTAAATATATCACACTTAATGGGTTTTTGTTGTTGTTGTTGTTGTTGTTGTTGTTGTTGTTGTTGTTGTTTCTCCATGTAAACTTCCATATGTAAAAAAAAATGTTATCAAAAATTTATCTGAATATTACAAAGTTTTAATACATGAACAGCAGTATGAAAAATGTTGTTATTAAGAGTCTACCTCAATCATTAAGATGTGTATTTTTACTTCCTTTTGTTTAAACGTGAAGAATGGTTTATGTTAAATGTTATAGTCTTTGCACACTTGATAATGTTTCTCGATGATATATTTTTTTTTCATGTGCACGTAAACAATATATCTCTATTAGCAGATATATTTTTCTTTCTGTGGGGGTATACCTGAAAGAAATACTAATAAAATGTAATATAAAGAATTCCTCCTCCTCCTCCTCCTCCTCCTCCTCCTCCTCCTCCTCCTCCTCCTCCTCCTCCTCCTCCTCCTCCTCCTCCTCCTCCTCCTCCTCCTCCTCCTCCTCCTCCTCCTCCTCCTCCTCCTCCTCCTTATCCTCATTCTTCTAGTTGATATTATTTTTTCTCATCTTTCCGAGTTCTTGCCTCATAATTTTTCAGGTTCACTTGCGTCACCAGCATCCACTCTCTACCACCATCACCACCACCACCACCACCACAATACCGGATACCAGGTGGTTTTGTCCTTATTTGTCACTCCACCTCATCTCACCACCACCACCACCACCACGACTGAGCCTTATAGCGAAAAGACCCCAGGTGTGGGTGGAGGGGCCGCGCCTTTCTGATCAGTGCCTCCACCCACGTCTTCTATCACCCCCCCGCACCCCAACTTCCCTCTCCAACTCCTCCCTCTCCCCTCTCCCCTCTCCCCGGCTCGCCCTCCATGGACAGGTAAATATTGTTGGAGGCGAGTATCGACCTTGTGGCTTCGTCAGGTACCCCAACATGCACTTTAATGACTTAATGGACCTTTAAATGCACCACAACCTTCCGTCGATGCAAGGGACGGCTGATAGTGGGGGTGTGGTCCGTGATTGTTCGGGGAGGGGTAGCGGAGAAGTTTTTGATTTTGTCGTTTTTGTTGTTGTTGTTGTTGTTGGTGGTGGTGGTGGTGTTTTTATTTGTATCCATTTGTTGTTAATTTTTGTTAGTATTTTCTTTCTTTTTTTTTTTTAGTTTTGCTTTGTTCTTTTCGATTTTTTTTTTTTTTTTTGCAGTTTTTTTTTATCTGTTTCGTTTCGTGTTGTTGTTTTTCTCGTCATCTTTCTTTTTGTCATCCTTGTGTTGTTTTCCATCAATATTTTCTTTTTTTTTTGTCGTTGTTGTACTAGTAGTAGTAGTAGTAGTAGTAGTTGTTGTTGTTGTTGTTGTTGTTGTTGTTGTTGTTGTTGTTGTTGTTGTTGTTGTTGTCGTCGTTGAAAAAGAAAAAAGTAACAAATATTGAAAAAAAAAAACAATCGAAAAAAATGCAATAAGAGACAGTGTTGCTATATTTTTTGTTTTGCTTTGCGGGTTGACTACAAACTTTGGAAGCCGCAGCTGGTGGTAGCAATTTCTGGACATTCGGGGCGGATGTAGTTGCCTTTTGTCGTTGCTTTTTTCTCCGGTCGTTGTGTGTGCGCTGGGTGGCTGAGGGGCACAGAACCCGACGCTTGGGAGGAAGGACATGAGATTGGAACCGTGTCTTCATGTTACTTAGCATAAGAAGCAGCGCTGTTGTAACCTTTGGAGTGTTTCAATGATAACTTTTTTTAATGTAAGGGACAACAACAAAAAAATGAGTAAAAGCTTACGGATAGGTGTCAATTTCTAAAGCGTACAGATGAAGTATGTAAAGATCTGAAGGGATGAGTAAAGTTTTAACCCCTTCAGTAGCATGACGCGTTTCCATATTCATTCTGCTTAGTATATGGTGGTCTTGTACAGCTTCAGAAACTCAGGTGCAGGATTAATATAATGAAGGTTGTGGCCACTAATCTTCTGATCTCCATATACTCTTGCTAATGTCAATGAAATGGTCTAATGAAACACAAATCTCATGCTAAGAATGAGTCCCAGTATAGAAGGGGTTAAATAGATTCGTGTTATAGAAGATTTAACTAGCAGAAGTAGCAATAACAAGGATAGGAGAAGCATATTAAGAAAGTAAATAGAAAAAAAAATCAAACCATCATTCACACATTTTCCATCCACATTTATGAAAAGGTGTCTTGAAACATTGTTCTTGAAGTCACAAGTAGAAGGAAACACTGAAGTAGGCAGAGTTTCAATATTGCTCAGCCTATTATGGTTCTTTGCGCCACCTGTGTTCTGTAGGTGTTGGATGACACAACACTCAGTGGCCAGGTGCGCGAGGAGGGTGTTGAGAGTTCAGGTGATGGTGTTGAAGGGAACTTTTAGATTGAAGTTCGTGATACATAAATGAAGTAGAAGGTAGAGCTGGAGGAGGAGGAGGAGGAGGAGGAGGAGGAGGAGGAGGAGGAGGAGGAGGAGAACAAGAACAAGAACAAGAACAAGAAAAAGAGACAAAAGAAGAGGAAGAAGAATGATCAGAAGAGGAAGTAGAAAAAGAAGAAGAAAAGGAGGAAAAGGAGGAGGAGGAGGAGGAGGAGGAGGAGGAGGAGGAGGAGGAGGAGGAGGAGGAGAAGAAGAAGAAGAAGAAGAAGAAGAAGAAGAAGAAGAAGAAAAGAGATGATTATGATGATGATGATGATGAAGAAAGAGAAGGTGAAGAAAAAGAAAAGTAATAATAAGAAAAGAAAGAAGATAAAGAAGCATTAAGAAGGAGAAGGAGGAGAAGAAGAAGGAGAGAAAAATAAGAAAGAGAAACTAAAACCATTAAACTCTCTTAACTCACACTTTCCATCTAAGTATGTCCCAGTGTTCATCATCGTCCTCCTCTTAGCAATCTCCTATTTTTCCTTTTCTATCTTTAAATCCAACGTAAACTTTATATATTTTTTTTTATCTGATATTTTCATTATTTATTTCCCTCCTCCTCCTCCTCCTCCTCCTCCTCCTCCTCCTCCTCCTCCTCCTCCTCCTCCTCCTCCTCCTCCTGACTAGTCTTTTGGTGGTTTGAGAAATGGTTTATGCTGTTTAGGTGGTAATTCGTCGGACGTGCCTTGACTTCTGAAGGAGGCGCAGAAGGAGGCAAATCACTCCTTTCCTCCCTCATTCCCTTCCTATTTTTCTCCGTCCCTCCATCCTGTCTCTCCATCTCTCCTTTCTAACATTCATTCATACAGGTTATAAATTTCTTTTCTTTTTTTTCTTTTCTTTTTGAGTGATTTTAATTTCTTTATTTTATTTTTTTTCTTTCTCCTTTTTCATTATTTTTTTTTTATTTAAAGTTTGTTCTTGTCTTTTTTAATGTTGCTTGGCTATTTTGTTTTGTTTCCGGTTGTCAATTTCCTTGTGTTATTTTTTGTCCTCTCTCTCTCTCTCTCTCTCTCTCTCTCTCTCTCTCTCTCTCTCTCTCTCTCTCTCTCTCTCTCTCTCTCTCTCTCTCTCTCTCTCTCTCTCTCTCTCTCTCTCTCTCTCTCTCTCTCTCTCTCTCTCTCTCTCTCTCTCTCTCTCTCTCTCTCTCTATTCCCAGCTCAGGTAGAGTTTCTTTTCAAATTTCTTTTCTTGTTTAACTGTAAATAAGAAAGAAGTCGTTTTTTCTTTTTTTTCTCGCTAGTTCACCATCCTGCTTTGAATTTATAACTCTCTCTCTCTCTCTCTCTCTCTCTCTCTCTCTCTCTCTCTCTCTCTCTCTCTCTCTCTCTCTCTCTCTCTCTCTCTCTCTCTCTCTCTCTCTCTCTCTCTCTCTCTCTCTCTCTCTCTCTCTCTCTGTGT
>NC_059301.1:24320549-24323049 GCF_017591435.1 Portunus trituberculatus | reverse complement strand
TACCTGACGAAGGCCCTGACGCACATAAACTCCCCCTAGCGGAAAATGCGAACACATCTACACCAGGTATCAGATGGGAAGTGTTTTTCACCTTCACCTGTCTGTCTACGTGTGTGTGTGTGTGTGTGTGTGTCTCCCCTCTGCAGCCTTTCAGATTTAGCTCAGCCTCGCCTTGGGTCTTGTAGGTGACTCAGAAGTGTGTGTGTGTGTGTGTGTGTGTGTGTGTGTGTGTGTGTGTGTGTGTGTGTGTGTGTGTGTGTGTGTGTGTGTGTGTTTAAGGACGAAGACACGGGTATAGTTAATGTTTTTGGTTTTTATATTTCACCTTGCTCTTGGTATTATTTTTCTCACGCTCATTATTTATGTATTTACTTTATTTTTATCCTTATGTATTTATTTTATTTTTACTATGTCTTTGTTAAAATCCACCACCACCACCACCACCACCACCACCTCCAGAAGCGAGGCGCCTCAGCCACAACAACTTGGATTGGGTGATTATAAATGTATAGCCACCGTGTTCCCCGAAAGCCTCCCAGTCCCTGAGAATCAAGTGTTGATGTCGTGCGTGGGCGTCGCTGATCCCTTCCCATGAATGCATTATTATTATTATTATTATTATTATTATTATTATTATTATTATTATTATTTGTAATGCTTTTATCGCTGGTCTTATTATTATTGTTGAGAGAGAGAGAGAGAGAGAGAGAGAGAGAGAGAGAGAGAGAGAGAGAGAGAGAGAGAGAGATTTATATATTGTAAACCTGTTATGCTAGACTACGGTGAAAAATAAGAAGAAAAATAGTGTTTTAAGAGGATAGAGGTGGAGAAACTTAGGAAAGAGAAGAAAGAAGATAAGGTGACGTTGTTAGCTAATGAATCACACACACACACACACACACACACACACACACACACACACACACACACACACACACACACACACACACACACACACACACACACACACACACACACACACACCAAGAAGCAATACCTCCGTATCTCCTAATCTTCTCTTTGTAACGCAACAGTGACGAGTGCGTGCAGTGCAGTGTCTCGTGTTACGTGTGTGTTACGGAAGGAAGGATAAAGAGACTAAAGACCTTGCACTTCCTCCTCCTCCTCCTCCTCCTCCTCCTCCTGTTAGCTGGTGTGAGAGCTGAGAGGCAAGGGCGGGATGGCGGCGTGGAAGGCCCCGGGCGGGTGGATGGGCCTCACGCCGCCTAACCCAATTTGGCAAGCAATCTCCCTGCTAGGTGTGAGCGGCGCCGCGGTAATCTGGCCTAGCGGTGCATGACGCCCACGCAGCCCGCACGTCTCGCCACACACGGCCTCGCCTCCATTATCTTGATTGCGCGCAGGGGTGAACCAGCCTCTCCCATGCACTTCTTCTCTCACCCCTCTCCCCCACCCCCGTCCCTGTTCTCTACCTTTTTCTCACCCCGATAACCTTCACTCACCCCTCCGTCACATCTACCTTATGTACTCGTCGCCTCTGCACGCCTGTATACGCCCTTCGCTTGTCGTAGCCGCCCGTACCAGCTGTTTGGTTAGAAAGGTGTGCCCTGGTGTGGTCCGCTCTGGTCCTATCTAGTTGTACCATCATCACCGCCTCCGCCGTCCTTGTAGCTTCCACCGTCAACAGTACTTGTGTCTCTCTACCTTGAGGAGTTTTGGTTAAGTGGTGTGTGTGTGTGTGTGTGTGTGTGTGTGTGTGTGTGTGTGTGTGTGTGTGTGTAATTCACCTCGGTCGTCTGCTGGTCAGCCAGCCAATTTTCCCCATTACGGAGCGAGCTCAGAGCTCATAAACCGATCTTCGGGTAGGACTGAGACCACATCAACACACAACACACACCGGGAAAGCGAGGCCACAACCCCTCGAGTTACATCCTGTACCTGTTTACTGGTAGGTGAACAGGGACTACACATTAAGAGGCTTGCCCATTTGCCTCGCCGCATTCCGGGACTCGAACCCGGGCCTCTCGATTGTGAGTCGAGCGTGCTAACCACTACACTACGCGGTGTGTATGTGTGTGTGTGTGTGTGTGTGTGTGTGTGTGTGTGTGTGTGTGTGTGTGTGTGTGTGTGTGTGTATGAATGTAATTCACCTCCTCGGTCGTCTGCTGGTCACCCAGCCAGTCTTCCCATTACGGAGCGAGCTCAGAGGTCATAGACCGATCTTCGGGTAGGACTGAGACCACATCAACACACAACACACACCGGGAAAGCGAGGCCACAACCCCTCGAGTTACATCCCGTACCTATTTACTGCTAGGTGAACAGGGGCCACACATTAAGAGGATTGCCCATTTGCCTCGCCGCTTACCGGGACTCGAACCCGGCCCTCTCGATTGTGAGTCGAGCGTGCTAACCACTACACTACGCGGTGTGTGTGTGTGTGTGTGTGTGTGTGTGTGTGTGTGTGTGTGTGTGTGTGTGTGTGTGTGTGTTTGTCAAGCGGTCCTTTGATGATCCCCGCATGTCCCTTCCTCTCTAT
>NC_059301.1:24313049-24318049 GCF_017591435.1 Portunus trituberculatus | reverse complement strand
CCTTCCTCTTCTTATCTCCAGCCGTCTGTTGCTTGGTAAGTTGAAACGTGAAAGATAACACCGGAAGAGAAAGATCAAAGTGACATGTGTTTCAGAGAGCTTAGAGTGACAGGCAGCTACGTGATGGATAGAATTGTACTTATGAAGGTAAAGTGTGTATGGAAAATTATTTTAAAGTTTCTTATCGATGTTATAGTATCACGTAGCATATTTCAAGAGTAATAGACGCAAGATAATATAAATGTTGATAAAAAAAAAGGTTCTCTTCATTTTTTTATCTTTTTTCTATTTATTATTACATTTTACACACGATTCAAGAGTTCAGTAGTGTGTGGAAGGAAAAGGCATAGAAATATCACTGGAAAAACATTAAAATGAGATAGGGAAGTTATGAATAAATGATGAAAGAATGGAGGTTATGCGAGGAAAGGAAGAGGAGAGCATGATAGAGATGAAAACAAAGGAAGAGAAAGAGGATGAAGAAGAATACGAATAAGATAAGTAAACTAAAGACTATGATACTGATAATAAAGATGATGAAGATGATAGTGATGACGAGGAAGATGATGAAGATGAAGTAAATGAGGAGATGAAAATGTACTCTAATAAGAAATGTGTGTGAGGAGGAGGACGAGCACAAAGGAAGAGCAAGATCAGTAGACATGTTGGCCCTTATGAGGTTGAGGCGAACGGCACTATGTCATGTAAATTAAGAGACGTGAGATAATACATGGAAGAGAGGAAGAGGAGGAGGATGGAGGGAGGGAGGGAGGGAGGGAGGGAAGAGGATTGTTATAGGAGACCAGAGCAAGGGAATCGAACCCCTCGAAGCAAGGCACGAGTACGTACATTGTGTCCAATCAGCCACACTTAAGGAAGCTCATATTTCTCTCCCTGCTTTTCCTGCTTCAAAATATTAACGTCCAGGCTTTATTTTCTCTAATCGGATTGGCTGCACGAACTAATAAAATCCAGGAAGGAAAATTTTATTGATTTACGGTACGACATTTTTTTCCCCTTGAGTTCATAATATATTCTCGTCTTTATACTGACGTCATTTTCCTGGTGGTCTTCATTGCGTCACGATTTATGTTCTGTTGATCATGTTGGCGAGGATTTCCTGCGCCGCTTGTTTAGCATTGTCCTGGTAATGAGGCGTTAGTAGCTTGGTAATCGTCGTGTTTTCCGGGTGTTTTGATTCTCTCTCTCTCTCTCTCTCTCTCTCTCTCTCTCTCTCTCTCTCTCTCTCTCTCTCTCTCTCTCTCTCTCTCTCTCTCTCTCTCTCTCTCTCTCTCTCTCTCTCTCTCTCTCTTTGCGTTTTGTGTATATAAGATTACTATTTCCCTAACCATATTATCTCGGTCATTTTGCACTTTTTTTTTATTGTTATGAACATTGTTGCATGCCTTCCTTTTGGTCAACATGGCAGTATTTCCAGCATCATTATCGTATACCTTTTATCGTCACCGTGGAAATTCCCAGTGCTTGCATTCTAAAACCTCATCATCATCCCACGCTGCTTTATCGCCCATGGCAGAGAAAAAAAAAAATGTAGCGCGTCTCTTTGTGTCAGATTATCAGGTACGCCTTTTAACTTCGCCTCACAATATGCCAGCAACAATCACCCATAAGAGTTTCAAAATAACTGCTACAATTTTCCCATCTGACGAGGCTCCTCTGGGAATGGCTGTTTAATTAAGCCTTTCGCTGCTTTGGCTTCCTCTCAAACTTGGTAAAATTATCTGATGCAAGTTTTAGTACGTAATTTTTGGAAAGCAGCTCGGAGAATGAGTGAACGGGTACTTTGAGGCTGTAACTGCTTCTAGTTTTGTTGGGTTTGGTTCAGTTTGATTGTTTAACCTCTTCAATATTGGGACATATCTTTACCTTGAGATTTGTGTACGATTAGACCATTTTATTGACATTAGGAAGAGTCTGTGGAGGTCAGAAGATTATTGGCCACAGTCTTCACTATTTTAATCCCTTCATTACCGGGACACATCTTTACCTTGAGATTTGTGTACGATTAGACCATTTTATTGACATTAGGAAGGGTCTATGGAGGTCAGAATATTATTGGTCACAGTCTGCACTATTTCTGAAGCTGTATAAAATCACCAGATAGTAGTAAGCAGAATGAATATGGAAACGCTTTATGGTACTGAAGGGGTTAAGGTTTACTATAAAGGATAACAGTGCCATATCGTTTCCCTTTGAACCTTATCAAATAGTGTAAGTTTTGAATATGATCTTACAAAATACTAATAGAATTAATGATCGGATATTTTATGCCTTTAACCTCTGCGGTACTGGGACACATTTCTACCTTAAGTTTTAGGTACGATTAGACGATTTTATTGACATTAAGGAGGTGAAAAGATTAATGGCCGGAGTCTCTACTATCTTAACCCCTATATAAGTTTCCTGAAGCTGTATAAGATCGCCAAATAGTAACCTGAGTGAATATAACGCAGCACAGTACTGAAGGGGCTAAGTGTTTTTGGTTTTGTTATGGCATAGGGATACACAAATGAATAACATTGCCATATTGTCTGTCTTTGAGCCTGATCTGATTGTATAATTTTAAAATGTGACCTTAAAAAAGAAGAAATTGTCGAATGTTTTGTCTTCCTGTGTGTTCAGTTGTGCTCTGGCTTGGCGAAATGATAAAGGTTTATTCTCACGCAGCGACAATAACACAGTTTCTCCTCCATTCTGATGAAATATGTGCAAGATTTGAATGTGATTTAGTTAACCTTTTCATTGCAGCTTGGCACGATTCTCCTTAACCACTAACCACTCTTGTGTCATCTTTTCTTACTCCACAGTCACCTCCTAATATCATGCTGGCTAGAAATTTCATAATCCATTCTTCTTTATGCCTTTTATTTGTTTATTTATTTATTTATTTATATTTTAGATGTTTATAAAGACTTCGTACTTTACTTATATATCACAGTGAAAGGGTTAAAAAAAGAAACTGACTGAAAAAATTGTAATAGAAGAGTTTGTATCTTTAAGACTTTGTAGTTTAGTTTTACCTCTCTGAAATTTTCTAGGGTTACTCTCAAAGTGTCATGGTGTCGTTACTAGTGAAAGGGAGTATGATGTAGGTTTTTTTAATATCATGCATTTCATCAGCTATCTTTTTTTTTTTTTTTTTTTTTTCTTCTTAATCACTTGTACTTTGTCCTTCCTTTTCCTCTACCTGGTGTTTTTTTTTTTTTCCTTTACATCAGCCCCATTGATTTAACTGATTATTTTTTTTTTTTTTCCTTCTAGATTTCCTTTCATCTTCTCACTTTGATTACCTTACCTATTTTTTTTCTAACCATCAAATTCATCGTTCATTATTTTTTTTATTTCTGTCCCTAGCTATGTCGATTTTTTTTTTTTTATTTTTTTTTTTTATTTGTCCTATTCCTATTACTTCCTTTCCTTATTATCAGTTTCATTTCCATGCAATTATTTTCGTCTATATAACCATCCCTTTCATACTATTACTACTACTACTACTACTACTACTACTACTACTACTACTACTACTACTACTACTACTACTACTACTACTACTACTACTACTACTACTACCCATGCTCTTCACTCCACTCAATCTCATTTTCCTTCTGTATTCTCCTTTTTCCTCTTTCCTTTCTCTTTTTTCTAATTTTTATTATTCCCAACATTTATTTATTTTTCCCCTTTCCTAATCCATCACATTTTTATTTCTCTCCATGTCTCCGTGATTTTGTGCTATATTCTAAACTCTCCTCTTTTATTGTCTGTTCCCCTTTCTCTCTATTCTTATATTCCCTTCACGCGATTTTTTTCTTTCCCCTCTCCCTGTCCATTCTATTTTTCCCCTCTTGTCCCCTCCCTTTAACTTTATTCCTTTTTCTCCCTCCTTCACTTTCCCATTTCACAACCACACAAAGCTTTCTCCCCCTCTCCATTCCTTTATTTCCCCTTTCTTCTATTTCTCAGGTCTCCAGTTCTTCTACATATATATATATATTTTTTTTTTCTATATTCTTCCCTTTCAATTTTCGCTTCCTCATTTCTGTTCTTTCATTCTTCATTGCTTTATTTTTTTCCTTTCTCTTTTTATATTCCCTATCTCTATTCCTCGATTTTCCTTATGTATCCTTCATTATTTCCCCTTTCTTATTCTTGTTCTTTCTTTTTTTTTTTTTTTTTTTCGAATTCTGCGCACTTTACTTTTTTTTTCTCCATCTATCCTTTTCTATGTTTTTCTTCCTCATTTTTGGTTCCCCCTCCCCCTCCCCCCCCTCCCATCCTCCTCTTGTCTTCACTATTTCCAACTTCGGGATCAAACAAAATTTTCATCCTTTCCTTTATCTTTTTTTTTTTTTTTTTTTTTCTCTCATTTCTTTATTTTTCACACCATTTCTTTTTTTTTTTTCTCTCTCTCCATTTTTTCTATACGTATCTTTCTTTTTATTTGTCTTTTTCATGTTTGGGTAACCTCAGTTGTTTTCGTCCTACCCACCATTATCTGTTCCTCCCTCTTCCTCCTTATTTTGTTTTTTTTTTTTTTATATATTTTTTTTATTATTATTATTTCATCCTTCCTCGTCTTGCTTTCTCGTCCTCCTCGTCTTCCCTTTTCTTTTCTTTCTTTTCCTCATGTGTGGCTTCTCACCATCTTCTCTTCTTCCTCCTCCTCCTCCTCCTCCTCCTCCTCCTCCTCCTCCTCCTCCTCCTCCTCTTCTTCTTCTTCTTCTTCTTTCCTCCTTTCTCGTCATCTTTCTACTTTCCTCCTTCTTCCTCCCTCCTCCTCCTCCCTCCTCTTCCTCTTCCTCTTCCTCTTCCTCTTCCTCCTCCTCCTCCTCCTCCTCCTCCTCCTCCTCCTCCTCCTCCTCCTCCTCCTCCTCCTCCTCCTCCTCCTCTTCTTCTTCTTCTTCTTCTTCTTCTTCTTCTTCTTCTTCTTCTTCTTCTTCTTCTTCTTCTTCTTCTTCTTCTTCTTTCCTCCTTTCTCG
>NC_059301.1:24285549-24310549 GCF_017591435.1 Portunus trituberculatus | reverse complement strand
TTGTTCTTTCTGGAGTGTAGCATTATACATTTATATCTAAAATTATACATTATTATGGGAGGCATATTCTAGCAGGGAGAAAGTTGCAACACGTGTAAACCCCCCAAAAAATATATATGTACATGCATGAACACAAAAATAGATCAATAAAAAAAATGCCCACAAATAAATAGATAGAAAACAAGCAGTGATGGAAGCTAATATGTTAACTCTTACAGTTTATATTAAAATTTCCACCGGATCAAAACATAGATGATAATAAGATGCATTAAGACGGAGAGGTTTAACTGCGCCCCACCAATAACTGCATGTGAGGAGAGTAGGGCAAGAGAGAGCATGAGTCCTCCGCGTCCTTCTCTCCTTCCGGCAGCGCATTGGGAGGGAAGTGATGTGGATGGGATGGGGACTAGTTGACTGATTTGATTGGCTGATTGAGTTTGGCCTCGATAGAATAGAATCAGGAGTAGAGGGGAATTAAGGAAGAGGAAGGAATGGGAATTAGGTATTGGAAGATAAGGACGGAGAGAGAGAGAGAGAGAGAGAGAGAGAGAGAGAGAGAGAGAGAGAGAGAGAGAGAGATAATGTAAAGAATCTTCCTTTTTTATTTACCGTCTGCTAAGAAAAGGTAAATTTACGAAAAGCTTTCATCAGAGTTAGAATGAGAGAGAGAGAGAGAGAGAGAGAGAGAGAGAGAGAGAGAGAGAGAGAGAGAGAGAAAAAAGATAGATAGCAAAAAATATTACCCACTGAAAAAAGATAGGATAAAAAAATATATATAAAAAAATAAGAAATAAGAAAAAGAAAACAAAAATGGATCGGAAAATAAGAAAAAAACTAAAAAACAACCGAAAAAATAAAGAAAAAAACCAGACCCACGGAATAAAAAACAAAAAAAAAACAACAACAACAACAACAACAACAGAAAACGGAGACCCAGACACTAACAATTCTTTACAAGGAAAATGGGAAGAAGATTTAGATTAACAGGACATCATATACCCTCCTTTATCTCCTCCCCTCTGTTCTCCTCTCACCCACCCCTTTCCCCTTTCCCCTTTCCCCTTTCCCCCCCTCCCCACTTCCCTCCTCCCTCTTTCCCCTCCCTCCCACCACCCCTACCCCCCCTAGCGTTGCCCCCATTGATAACCCTGTCTCCTCTTGCCCTCCATCACTTTCAACTCTCGATTCTATCTATTAATGGCCTCGTCGTTCTATTTTTGAGAGGCGGTCGATTACGTGCGGTCTGGAATTATTTATGAGAGCTGACTTGAGGCCTAGAGAGAGAGAGAGAGAGAGAGAGAGAGAGAGAGAGAGAGAGAGAGAGAGAGAGAGAGAGGGGGGACGGCTGTGGGGTTTTGTTTAATATTTTAGGTAATTTTTTGTGCCTCGATTTATTTTTGTATTTTATTAGGTATGTTTGTATGGTGATTTAGAGAGAGAGAGAGAGAGAGAGAGAGAGAGAGAGAGAGAGAGAGAGAGACGTGGGTTGGTATAGAATTGTTGTTTTTATTATTATTTTTGTATATTTTTTTGTTTCCTTGGTATGTTTAAAATCTTGGTAATAATTCTCTCTCTCTCTCTCTCTCTCTCTCTCTCTCTCTCTCTCTCTCTCTCTCTCTCTCTCTCTAGTCTCTTTTTCTTTATGTTTGTCTTTTTTTTATTGTTTTTGTCGCTTTTTTTTCTTTTCTTGTTTTTTTTTTTAAGTATGCCGCAATCATTCTTTCCTTTTGTTCTTCTTCTATTCATTTCCATTCCCGCCTTTTAGATTTTTTTTTTTTTCCTCCAACTCTCCTTTTGCCCCCTCCATTCACTTTCCTGCTGCTATATCCGCCTCATTTCCTTGCCTTCTTTCCTCTTCCCTTCTCTTTTTTCTCCCCCCTTCTTTTACCTACTTCCCACATTTCCTCCACCTCCTCTTTTCTTCTTCTTCTTCTTCTTCTTCTTCTTCTTCTTCTTCTTCTTCTTCTTCTTCTTCTTCTTCTTCTTCTTCTTCTTTCTCCTCCTCCTCCTCCTCCTCCTCCTCCTCCTCCTCCTCCTCCTCCTCCTCCTCCTCCTCCTCCTCCTCCTCCTCCTCCTCCTCCTCCTCCTTCTCTTCCGTCGTCACAAATCTTCCGAACTTCAATATTGACAGCGGACATTATCGGTATCTTTATGCTGACCTTCCGTCCTTTTACCGTCCCTTTTACCTCATTTTTCCCCTCTCTCTCTCTCTCTCTCTCTCTCTCTCTCTCTCTCTCTCTCTCTCTCTCTCTCTCTCTCTCTCTCTCTCTCTCTCTCTCTCTCTCTCTCTCTCTCTCTCTCTCTCTCTCTCTCTCTCTCTCTCTCTCTCTCTCTCTCTCTCTCTCTCTCTCTCAGTTATCCTCTTCCTCTCCCTTCATCCTTTCTCAGCCGCCGTTCCCTTCTAATCTCAGCTCACTACCTTCTCCTATTCAACTCACAACTATCCTTCTACACACACACACACACACACACACACACACACACACACACACACACACACACACACACACACACACACACACACACACACACACACACACACACAGAGATAGATAGATAGATAGATAGTTTATTGACCACATCAATACAAATTATAATATACATATACAACTAACTTCCTAAACTAAATTAACAATAAACATTTAACTAACATTTGGAATCACAACAATGTAGTCCACAAATATAATCTACACATAAAATTTACGTTTTAATTATACATTCCTAAGATATCATGAATGATTTTACAACATGTGTCATGGGGGATATCAGGTGAAAATAGTTCTTCAAGGGTGGTAACATTATACCTCACTCTGATGTTTCCTGTTATAGAACAGTCCTCAACCACGTGCCTCTCTGTCTGAACTCCTCTGCCACATACACACACGTTCTTCAAAAGGAAGGCGGCCACGACCTCGTCTATTCCAACGGCCGGTTTCTACGATAAGATTGTGGCCACTTACTCGGAAACGAGTAAACGCTATGCGGTCGGACTCGTTTATCAGATGTTTATTTGTATATATATCGTGTACCGATAAGCTTGGATTGATCTCTATATATAGTACACCTTGATGAATTAGAATTCTCTATTACATTATGTACATTACTCGTTAAAGAGGTCGGGTCGGGAGGATCATTATCAATGAAATTTTGAATTAATTTGCCCATGTGCGTGTTTGTGCTGGTCACCATTCGGATGGAAAGTGCTAATGGGTCATCTGACATACTTGACCTCTGAGACCACATACTACTAAAAAACTTATGTTGTTTGAACTTAATCAAATCTGGGAGCAGAGGGTAGCCAGCTTCAGCATAACAGACCAAGTTTGATGTTGTTTTCCTGACCCCAAGTAGTTGTTTAATACCCCAATTATACAGCTTAATAGCAGGCTTGATATCAGCCCCTACCCAGGACTCACATCCATACAGCAGGGATGACATCATGGCAGCATCGAGGACTTGTCGTTTTACAACAAATGGAATATCATTGTTTTTCTTGAGAAAGGACACATACTTTAATACGTGGGACAGTTTTCTTTTAGCATGCGCCCGGACAGCCGAGGACACTGAGCCGTCACAGGTGAACGGTGACCCCAAGTACACATAATTCGTGCAATGTTCTACCACCAAGTCGTTCATCTGTATCGGCTCCGTATCTTCTCCATTAATTACAAAATATTTTGTCTTAGTGCAGTTGATTACCATACCAAACTATTCACAAAAATGTTTTAGTATTTCTAACTTTTTTTAACAAATTCTGTCTACTAGTTGACAATAATACTGTATCATCCATGAGAACCAGTATATGTATCCATCCGATGAGTTGCTCAGGTTGACAATTTTCTTTCATGAGGCGAATAAGTTCATTAACAAATACAATAAACAAAAAACAAGATGTAGGCGAACCCTGTCTGACTCCACGTGTAGCTGTCACCACAGCCCCGCCTATCAAACTTTCTGTAACACGGTACATGGCCATTAGCGCCGCCACCATCACTGTACCACACCCATAACGCCGTAACACAGCAAACAACTTTTTCCTCGGGACTAAGTCGTACGCCTTTGAAAAGTCAATGAAAGTTATATACAATTTTGTTTTCTTCCGTCTGGCCATGTCAGAGAGAATGCGAAGCGTAACGATATGTTCAATACAACTACGCCTTCTTTGTGCCCCAGCTTGTTCCTAAAAGGCTTGAACCACAGGCTTAACCGCTGGCACAGAACCATATCGTATAATTTAGCCAAGGTGTTGATTACACTTATACCTCGGTAATTACTCGGGTTTTTTCTATCACCTTTCTTGAAAACTATAAAAACCTTCGCTCTTATCCATGATTGAGGATAACTGCCTGCTAAGAAGATGCTGTTAAACAAAGCCACCAAACTATATATCCAATGAACTGGCAACAGAGAGAATACACCAGGAGGTATTCCATCAGGTCCGCAGGCTTTATCAGGTTTCATCCTCTTCGACTGTTCTTGCACCTCTGCGGGCGTGATTGGCTCATCAAGAATAGGGATAGTGACGCCATTTGTTTCGTCGTCTCCGTCTTGGTCCGTGTCATCACACACACACACACACACACACACACACACACACACACACACACACACACACACACACACACACACACACACACACACACACACACACACACACACACACACACACACACACACACATGGCCATCACGGATAAAATGTTAGTGTGCATGTGTGGACCTTGACGGATTTATAGTGTGTGTGTGTGTGTGTGTGTGTGTGTGTGTGTGTGTGTGTGTGTGGGAAGATTATATATGGGAGGTGAAACTGAAGGTCACATAACTATACTCTTTAAACTGTGGTATGTGCGTGTCATTTGAATAAGCCATGTGACTTATGTGATGGAATTATTACTAGTACGTTATGGAGTAAAAACCACCAATAATAACTTAACCCCTTCAGTACTGGGACACATTTTATACCTTGAGTTTTGTGTACAATTAGACAATTTTATTGACAGTAGCAGGGTCTATGGAGGTCAGAATATTAATGGCTAGAGTCTTCACTATTTTGATTCCTACATATGTACCTGGAGCTGTATAAAAGCGCCAAATAGTAAGCAGAATGAATATTGAAGCGCGTCATGGAACTGAAGGGATTAAAGACCACATGGAATTAATTGCCTTATGTGTAGCGAAGTAGGATCTCAGTGAGGCTAACTTATTTATTTCTCTTGTTGCGAATTATTTCAGAATTAGGATGAGGAAGAAGGGAAAAAAAGGGAGTTATCGCTTCATATACCCATTAAGTGATCTAGCCGTATGAGAGAGAGAGAGAGAGAGAGAGAGAGAGAGAGAGAGAGATAATTTGATTGGTACAAGGGTTTCTTTGTGATGTAGCATTGTTACTGCTGTTGTGTTGCTCTGTCATTGATGGTTTTAGTAGTAGTAGTAGTAGTAGTAGTAGTAGTAGCAGCAGGAGGAGGAGGAGGAGGAAAGAAGGAATAGTAGTAGTAGTAGTAGTAGTAGTAGTTGCTGACCGTGCGGGAGGAGGAGGAAGAGCAAGTTGTAAGTGAGTGGGAGGAACAGGAGTAGGATAGGTGTAGGAGGGAGGGTAAGGAGGAGGAGGAGGAGGAGGAGGAGGAGGAGGAGGAGGAGAAGGAGGAGAGCCTGGCGCCTAGTAATCAAGGAGAGTGTTGTGGAACGTTTGTCTTGTGTGACACCCAACCCCCCAACCCTCCAACTCCCCAACCTTGTCCTGCACTCCCTCCCATCTTCCTTCCTTCCTTCCCTCCGTCCTTCCTTCCTTCCCTCCGTCCTTCCTGCCTTCCCTCCTTCCTTCCCTCCCTCCCTCCCTCCCTCCCTCCCTCCCTCCCTCCCTCCTCCTCCCTTCCTTCCTTCCTTCCTTCCTTCCTTCCTTCCTTCCTTCCTTCCTTCCTTCCTTCCTTCCTCCGTTCCTTCCTTCCTCTCTCTTGTCTCCTCCTCCCTCCCTCCCTCCCTAACGTTCAGTGGATTCCATTTTCTGCTTAAACTTAAACTCTCAAATTTCCTTCTTATCTTGTGTTTCTGTACAAAATTCTCTCTCTCTCTCTCTCTCTCTCTCTCTCTCTCTCTCTCTCTCTCTCTCTCTCTCTCTCTCTCTCTCTCTCTCTCTCTCTCTCTCTCTCTCTCTCTCTCTCTCTCTCTCTCTCTCTCTCTCTCTCTCTCTCTCTCAAGGAAATAGGAATTGGCAGTACACACTGTCTTGGTAGAGTTACATACAGGATCTTGTGTTTTAGAGTCTCTGGATTAAGCTGTTGATGGGGAAGTGGGTGGAATTCTGGTTTGGTGGTTATTTATATATATTTTTTTTCTTTTTTTTATTTATATATTTTTGTATACATTTTTTTTATTTATATTAAGTTATAATCTGTCTTTTCCTTGATTTATGAGGTTACAGTTTAATTTTAGCGTTATTTTGTGTTGTTCTTTATTGTTATTTTCTTGATAATGATGATGACGACGATGACGATGAAGATGACTAAAGTGAAGATTAAGAAAATAGAAATAAACAACAACACGTCGTCGTCGTCGTCATCATCATCATCATCATCATCATCATCATCATCATCATCATCATCATCATTATTAATATCATCGTCATTTCAGCAGCAACAAAAGTAATGGGGTTGGTAGTAGTAGTAGTAGTAGTAGTAGTAGTAGTAGTAGTAGTAGACTATTAGATAATATGTGTTCGAGCAACTGACATTGTTATTTTGGTCATCCGTTATTGTGTGTGTGTGTGTGTGTGTGTGTGTGTGTGTGTGTGTGTGACCGCTAGATGTATATGTATATGTATGGTTATGTGCATGTGTGCTACTGTGTGTGTTGGTGGGTTGGTGGGTGGGTGGGTGGGTGGGTATGGGCGTGCCTTTATCACCATTCAATATATCGCCGTCGCCGTCGTGTTGTTTATTGTGGTGAAAATGTTCGGGTCGGGCCGTGGCGTGACACTTTGAGCCTTAATTCTTGCGCCACACGAGGCACTCCGCCGTAAAGTTTCCCGCGCAACAAAAGAATCTTTCCCTGGGCTAAGCTAAGAGTACTTGATATTCTATATTGCATCCGAAATTGCCCAGGTAGGAAGTAAGTCATTATTATGAACAACTGATTGTGCGATATTGCGGCCACATTTTCCGGTATGGTCACTAAAAGAAAACGGTGCGCTCCTACACTCGTAAAGCGGCCACTATAGTAATCTGAAGAGAGGGGCCGATGGAATTTGTGGCCCCGTGAGTTATCTGATTTACTCACAAAGTCTGGGAAATGTAGTAAATACCTTAGCGGTGTTATTATTTTTTTGTATTTACTGTTACAATGAATTAATATGTATGTGTATTGTTGCTTTTATTTTATTATTATTATTATTATTATTATTATTATTATTATTATTATTATTATCATCGTCATCGTCACCACCACCACCACCACCACCACCACCACCACCACCACCACCACTTCTACGACTACGACCACCACCACCATTGTCTTCATACTAAATGTGAATTGTCTTACTTTGTACCTTAAAAAAAAAAAAAAGAAAGAAAGAAAAGAAAAAAGTGGATCCATAAAGCAACGCAAAAGTATAAATGTAAAATAACAACACCTTTATCTACACAATAGTTAATTACTACATGGCTGAATTTTACTGTACATTGAGAGGCTAGTTTGTCTTGAGTCATTATGAGAGAAAAAAAAATAAATGAATTGTTACACTACACGAATATTCTCTCTCTCTCTCTCTCTCTCTCTCTCTCTCTCTCTCTCTCTCTCTCTCTCTCTCTCTCTCTCTCTCTCTCTCTCTCTCTCTCATCCCTGACCTTGCTAATTTCCGGCTTGCAACTTTTCATTCGTATAAATATTTTTTCTGCATTTTTGTCTTTTCATGTTCTTATTTCCTCCTCCTCCTCCTCCTCCTCCTCCTCCTCCTCCTCCTCCTCCTCCTCCTCCTCCTCCTCCTCCTCGTGATCGTGATGGAATGCTATATATATTCTCTCTCTCTCTCTCTCTCTCTCTCTCTCTCTCTCTCTCTCTCTCTCTCTCTCTCTCTCTCTCTCTCTCTCTCTCTCTCTCTCTCGTGCATCCGTTGGCATAAAATTGCGACTTAATATCACGAGGCCTCATTTGTTTTGTCTCCGGAAAGAAATATTGGTGGAGGTGCAAATGGTAATGTGACCGACATTTTTTTTTTTTTTTTTTTTTTTTCAAACGGAAGACTTAAAAGGGAAGGTCAGTTTTAATGATTGTTTCTTTTTCTTTTTTTTTTCTTTTATTCTTCCCTCCGGCTGACATATATTTATTGTTTATTTTTATTGTTTTTATTTTCATACGTATTGTTGTTATTTATTTGTTTTTTTTACTCTCCTCGTTCTCTCGTTTTTTTTTTTTTTCCTCCGTTTTCTTTTCTTTCTTTTATTATACGGTTTAACTTTCCTGCTGTGTTTTGTTTTATTTCTTTTTTTTCAGCTTCATTGTTTTGTTTCGTTATTTGTTTAATTATTTATTCTTTTAGATTTGTGTGTGTGTGTGTGTGTGTGTGTGAGAGAGAGAGAGAGAGAGAGAGAGAGAGAGAGAGAGAGAGAGAGAGAGAGAGAGAGAGAGAGAGACTACACACACACACACACACACACACACACACACACACACACACACACACACACACACACACACACACACACACACACACACACACACACACACACACACACACACATAATGATAGGTTTCCTCTGACTCCATCATAACCAAACGTACACACACATTTATACTCTTCCTACCTTGATCTGCCTATTCTTTTTTCTAACTTCCTCTTCTCATAGCGTTCCGTTTCGCCTAAGTGCGTGTGTATGTAGATTTTCGATTTGTTCCACCACCTACACACATCCATGCAATCTATCTTTCTTGCTACGCGTGTACTTATATACTCAATTAGTTCCCCACCCACCTAGGAATAGTTTTTCATCATGTGTGTGTGTGTGTGTGTGCATAATTACTTATTTGTTCTGCCACCCACACCACATTATTTAGTTTTATCCTAAATGAAAATGGTTTGGAAGAATTTACATAGCTGATTTGTGGGAGTTAGTTTTATTTATTTTATTTATTCGTATTGAAACTTTTATGATTTGTGATATTGTGGTTTATATTCTACGGTCGTTATAGTTTCCTTTGCTGTTATTGAAATAAAAATAAAAACAGTAATGAATGTTGGTATTGTCAAACTTTCATGTGTTCCATTCACTCATTCTTCATTACACTAACAAACATATTTACACTTTTCATACTTTTTCCGTCTACTCGCACTCTTTACTTAGCAGTGCTGCTGGGGGTGACGAAACACGGATGACGAATGTTGATTTTTCCCAGAAGAATTTTTGTCCAAACGTTTGATGAATATTATTGATCTGTTGCATCGGTATTCTCACCACCATAATCCACACACTTGTAGAACCACTTGAAGCGCCTATTAACTCTGATATAGAGCACATCTTTTGACCATTTTCACTATCTCGCTCGCTCACTCTCTCTCACTCACTCACTCACTCACTCACTCACTCACTCACTCACTCATTCATTCATTCATCTCTCTCTCTCTCTCTCTCTCTCTCTCTCTCTCTCTCTCTCTCTCTCTCTCTCTCTCTCTCTCTCTCTCTCTCTCTCTCTCTCTCTCTCAACATACTTGCATTCTCACTAAAACACGAATTTATCAGATAAAATCTAGTAAAGAAAAAGATCTACTTTGGTTTTCAGTCATGGCTTGAAATGAATTCAAACAGAAACAGTAAAAGAAAAACTAAAAAGAAAAAAAAAAGAAAGGAGTTAGAAGCAAAAAGAGTAAAAGTAAAAAATAGAATAAAAATATAGAACAGACAAGAGTAATAACCAAGATATACAGTATAGGCAAAATTTATTCGCCCCTTGTTATGTGGTCGGGATGTACCTGTAACGTAAACATTGGAAGGTGTACAGAGAGGGGAACAACGAGGAATGCGCTGCCCCATCATGTGTAGGGTACTTGGGCCGGACAGAGCGAGGGTTGTGATGATGGTGGTGGTGGTGGTAGGGACGAATTGTGTGCGTTGAATAGTCCGTAAGTGGAAGCACTTTGTGGTAGGGAGATAAGTGGATCATGCACATAAATTGATAGTTTTATAATGTGTGAGTAAAATTGTTAGTGCGGTAAGATACATAAGTGAGGGAAGAATACAGAGAAGTAAGTAGAATCTTGATTGAAATATAACTGTTGAATTAGAAATATGTGGAAATTTGTAGTGAAATGTGTGAGGTTGAAGAAGACAATACGTACCATTGTTATATATGGCTGAATTAGATTGAATATTGAAATTCTATAAGATTTGATTAAGAATAGATGGTTTTGTAATTAAAGCATCGAAGCATGTGCTCTTAGAAATTCACTGATAGGAAAGTGATCTAAAAAGAAAAATCTATTGAAGAAATATGTGCATGAATGAAACCGCTATGAGAAGAACAAAGAAAACAAAAAATAGTAGAATCATGATTGACGGATATGCGAAAAAAATTATGGTGAAGTAAGATGAGTAAGGAGGAAAATAAATCTGCGATATTGCGAGTGAAAGAAAACTATTGACTTAGAAATATGTAAGAGTGAAGTTGTGTCTTGAAATAACTCATGTGAAGATCTCTCTCCCCCTTCCTTCCCCCCCATCTCCCACACCTTCCCAGATAATGTAGTGATGTTAGTGAAGGTTAAGAAGAGAATACGAATGGATGAGAGAGAGAGAGAGAGAGAGAGAGAGAGAGAGAGAGAGAGATTTTTTTCTTGAATTGTTTGAAGGACATTCAAATTGTTAGGTTGTCGGCTGAGGAATCAAGGGGAGGTGGTTTTGCTGTACAGTTTTATGGTTGTGCGTGTGTTTGTGCACGAGTGGCTATTATGTTGCTGCATTCGTCTAATTAAAAGAAAGATTAAATCTAAGAAAAAAATAACAGGTAATAAAACTATGATCAATTTATGCAAAACAGTGACTTTGCTAAAATCTTCTACGTTGAGTACCTGTCTTATCCTGGCAACTCTGAAACGTAAATGATTAGAAAAATAGTCTAAATATATGAAATTCTGCTTTCTGGTCAATATTCAGAACACCAAATTAACGGATCAACTTTCCTTTTCGTGTATTTCACCAGCCTGCCTCACAGGAAAACAAACCATTACGAGCATCAGATTTTAGCTCATATTCTCAAACACTTTTTCAAAGTTTTTAAGGTCTTAAGACTTTTAAAGGTGTTTTTACGGTTCTAGAGGCAGATTAACAAGATATTTATTTTATTAACTAGAGAAACACTTGAAAACCTCGCTAATGACCTCGGTGGCTTTTGAAAATAGTCGTGATGAGAGATTAAAGCGTTTCTGAATACGGGCATATATCACTCAGATAGATGCAATACAAATAAGAAAAATAAAGAAAAGAAAAAAACTGAATGTCTAAACACAAGACTACTGATTAAAGAATAAATTTAGTGGTGTACCAGGTAGGAGGAACAGGTGTTTAGGAGAGACTGACTGGGATGGGGCACGCTGGATAGACGGACAGACAGACAAGCAGGCAGGCAAGCAAGCAGAGGGTGTCATGGGGCGTGGCTCTCCGGGGCTTAGAGGGGCGGGGCTAAGCAGGGATGGGCGGATCAGGGCGCGGGGCGTAATGAGAGACTAGTGATGGATGGGCGCGCTTCCCGTCCTCTCCCGGTGACGCAGATTGCAGGGCGGCAGGGAAAAAGCTGCCCCGAGAAAAATTGATAAATATAAGTTCAGAGGGGAAACAGATCCACCCTTGCCTCCCCTCCCTCTTCCCTTACCCTTCCCCTACTACTGTACCTCTTCCCCTCTTCCCTCCTTTCCTGCCTTCTTCATCCCTCCTCTCCTATCTTCCCTTTCATCCCTCCCTCCCTCCCTCTCTCCCTTCCTCCCTCCCATCCAATCTCTCCGCACTTTTCCTCCTCGCCACTCAGATCCCCTTTCCCTCCTTTTTTTTTCCTTATATTTTTTTTCCCTTCCGCTTAATGACACACACACACACACACACACACACACACACACACACACACACACACACACACACACACACACACACACACACACACACACACACACACACACACAAACTTGATTATTTGTCATTTTTGTGTTGTTATTGAAGAGGAGGAACAAATTGATATGTAAATATATATGATTTTTCGTCTTTTTATTATATATATTTCTTTCGTGTGTGTGTGTGTGTGTGTGTGTGTGTGTGTGTGTGTGTGTGTGTGTTCGGGCGCGCGCCATAAAACATTCTAGCAAATACATTAAAATAGCTTCGATACTCACGCTAATGGCAGTTGTTATCTGGCATGAGAAAAATTTAAATAAATAAATATCGGGATTATTTTGAATTATCGCTCTGAAAATAATTAATATGCCAATATATACCGAATGGGATCACTTACACACACACACACACACACACACACACACACACACACACACACACACACACACACACACACACACACACACACACACACACACACACACACACATTACCTTTGATGAATATATTTTAATTTTTTTTATCTATTTTATTTATATTACTAGTTATAAATATACAAGCCTGCCTCTGCCATTCCATCAAAGGCGAAAAAGTGTACTAATCCCTCACGTAAATCCATTCTGCTTGACTTTGTAATGAGAAAACAGTTACTTTTGTTTTCACCGATACTTCATTTCTATTTATTTATTTATTTATCTTTTTTTTTCATTCATCTCGCTTCACATTTTGATTTCATGACCTTTTTTTTTTTTTTTTAATCATAAGAGTTTTAGTGTGAAAATGTCGATTTTGAAAGATCAGTGTGCCGTGTGTGTGTGTGTGTGTGTGTGTGTGTGTGTGTGTGTGTGTGTGTGTGTGTGTGTGTGTGTGTGTGTGTGTGTGACGAACACACACACACACACACACACACACACACACACACACACACACACACACACACACACACACACACACACACACACACACACAGAGAGAGAGAGAGAGAGAGAGAGAGAGAGAGAGAGAGAGAGAGAGAGAGAGCACCCATCCTTGACTTGCTCAGCTGCCTTGCTCACTTGAACATAAGGAAGACAGATGCAAAGTAATCCTCACACTCATTCAGTATATTTGCAGTAAGTAAGGAGTGGGTGTACATCTCCAGTGGCCCCGCGCCTCTCAATCTCCATTCCGTGACGTTTAATGATGCTTCCACGTCTCGTTATGGAAAGGTATGCCTCTATTTTATGCAGTGCAGTAATTTACACAACGGACACGAGGTGGAGTAAAATGCAATGCTGTGGGAAATCTTCTCTTCATTTTTTCCCTCATATTATTGTTGTCATTAGTTTTTACATATATTATTTTAATTACTTCGAATTTAGTTAACTTTTTTTTTCTTCTTTTTCTTTTGCTGATTCTAAGCACGGAAAAGCTATACTAATTATTCTGGCTCGCCTTGTATTAAGTTACAATTGGTCGCTTTACCAACTGTAGTACTAAAAAAACGTTGCTAGTTATTCTGACGCTTCTTTTGATTTTGTCGCAGTAAACAATTACAACTAGATACTAAAAGGTTTTACTAATTATTCGATAATACTCTCCTTTCTCCGTGTAATCTTTCCAAATTACAATCTAACTTTGATCAAGAATGTTACATTCGTTTGACAAGAAGCCATAACGGTCAAAAGGTTAATGAAGTGCGTGGTTTCTATCTAGTAGCCAGCGTTGAACTCCCGCCAATACCTGATACTATTTCCTGTTGCAAATGCTGAAAAATGTACAGCAATTAAAAAAAAAAAAAATCAAGTTCACTGCAGAACATTGTGTGTGTGTGTGTGTGTGTGTGTGTGTGTGTGTGTGTGTGTGTGTGTGTGTGTGTGTGTGTGTGTGTGTGTGTGTGTATTATATGAAACCCACCTTATAAAACACCATTTGCATCTTTAAAGTAAATAAATAAAAAAAAAACTTGTTTACTTTTTGTTATGGTAAAGAGCGCACGCTGTAGTTATCCAGACGAGAAGTCCTTTTCCTTCTCATCTAGCTGGCGGTCCGTGGCGGCAGTAGTGGTGGTGGCTGAGGTGGTGGTTGTGGTGGTGGTGGTGGTGGTGGTGGTGGTGGTGGTGGTGGTGCACTAACACACTTAGTCCCTCCTGCTGAATATGCGAGGCACGTTCTCCTCAGCTCCCCTTTGGCGGTGCAACTCAGCTTTGGTTATCAATGGAAAAAACGAAGACAAGGGGAGGGAGGGAGCGCTGCAGGCCTGAGCGGGGAGACAACACAGCACGACACTGGAAGGCAGGGAGGCAGAGAGGTAGGCGGGCGGCCAGGCAGGCAGGCAGGCAGGCAGGGTGGTAACACTTTCCTCGCTTTCCCTTCCCTTCGTGCGCCGCCTGCCGTCCTTTGTTCCACCCTGACGGGGATCCTGCCGCCGCTGCATGTGGGCTCCTGTTTTGCTTGCTCACGTCGGCGCTGTAAACACTCTCTCTCTCTCTCTCTCTCTCTCTCTCTCTCTCTCTCTCTCTCTCTCTCTCTCTCTCTCTCTCTCTCTCTCTCTCTCTCTCTCTCTCTCTCTCTCTCTCTCTCTCTCTCTCTCTCTCACACACACACACACACACACACACACACACACACACACACACACACACACACACACACACACACACACACACACAGAGAGAGTAATCAGGTTAATGTAAGTGATAAATGGAAAATTATCGCATAACTGGCATTGTGTCGCCCACTTCCCTTCTGTCGACATCATCCTGAAATATATATTATTGTGTGGTGGTGGTGGTGGTGGTGGCGACTGGGGATGTCAGGTAGTGGTGGTGGTGGTGATGATGACGGGGCTAGGCGTGGGGCGGGGTCAGGGTGATGGAGGGAGGGAGGAGGACATGACGAGACGACTGTTTGCAGCAAAGTTGTGTTGGGCGTTTGACTGGAGCCATGAATATTTTGTTGGTGCTGTACTTTTATTTTGGCTGTTGTAGTGAGATGTGATTTTTGTGCTGCGTGTATGTGCTTTTTCTCTTTTTTGTGGGGCGGGGTTGGGTGTTGGTGTGGGGTGGGGTGCGGGTGTGGGTAATTTTTTTTCCCTGGCTTCCTCTCCGAGTGAGTTGTTGTTATCACGTATGTGTGTATGTCTGTGTGTGTGTGTGTGTGTGTGTGAGGTGGTGGTGGTGGTGGTTGTGTTTCATATCGTTGTGTTGTTTTATTGTGTATTTGGCTTGTGGTGGATCATTGTTGTATGAAGATGAAAAGGCACAGTAAAAAAGAGAAAAAAAAATTGCTGGATTAGTGGATTAACAGACGCAGTGATCGATGAATTGATACATTTACATATACATGAACAGTTAATCCACGGTTGTTGTTGTTTTATGTGCAAGGAAGAAGACAGGCACATTCAAAGATAACAAAAAAAATTCCCCTAAAGAAAAAAAAAAAAAAAAGGAATATCAAAGAAGAGGTAATTCAGGTTTATTAATAGAAATATGGAACTAGAAATACTTCACCGTCACCACCTGAGTAATGTGTCTGTGTGAATGTCATACAAGTTTTATCTTTGAGAGAGTATTTGCTTGGGTTTCATTATTCCCTCCGTGTTATAAACGAAACATGAGTTATGTGATGTATTCCAAATTAGGTCGTTAGTTTTATTTATTTATTTTTTTTTTTTTAAGATTTTATTCATGTAATGCTTTGACAACTTTTATCGTCTCTTTCACTACTACTACTACTACTACTACTACTACTACTACTACTACTACTAGCAGTGCATCAGTTTTACTTATGTTAATGACTATACATTGCTAGTAATAATAATAGTAATAATAATAATAATGATAATAGTAACAATAACAATAATAATAACTATAGTAGGACCAATAAAAATAATCACGAATGTTTCAAAATAACACGAACTGACTAAATGATTCAGTTATAATACAATTCAAATTATAAGTCCCAAAGCGAGGAAGAACAGTTACCTTCCACATTGCTCACTATTTTCAACCCCTGAGTTTGATGTGATGGAGGCCGCGTCATTATGGAGACTCACCCATGCATACATTATTTGTTTATACGTTTATTTGCACGTGATTGAATCCATGGTGCTCATTCACGCGCCTCGTCATCCTCCTACAGTGCAGCGAGGCGAGACTTCAATTAGTGTATTTGTTAGTATAATTTATTTGTCTCAGAAAATAACTGAAAAAATAAGGGAAGGTGCAAGAGGCCATCAGAAGCCAACACGCCACATTTCTGCAGGAAACACACCGATGTATTCCACCTTAACCTTAGATTTATTAGCGTGATTTAGTTACTTGTAATGAGAAATAACATGATATAAGGGAAGCTGCAGCGGGACATTCACTATTTATTTTCACTTTATTGATAGCTGTAGTGAGAGTATCTGACCTCCTCGGCTTACTCACCTTCCCACCTTTCTCCTCAAGGCGGTGAAGGTAATACAGGAAGGCTAATGGGATATTGTAGCATTATCATTATTACTGTTACGTCTCTCTTTCATTTCATCTCCTATACTGCTGCCAGTGATGAACAGGAGAGAAGGGAGAGAGAGCTGAGAGCAGAGAGCAGAGAGCAGAGAACAGAGAACAGAGAAGAAAGGGAGAGGGAGAGGGAGAGAGAGAGAGAGAGAGAGAGAGAGAGAGAGAGAGAGAGAGAGAGAGAGAGAGAGAGAGAGAGAGAGAGAGCGCTAGTAATGATTTATTTACTACTACTACTACTACTACTACTACTACTACTACTACTACTACTACTACTACTACTACTACTACTACTACTACTACTACTTAACTTAGATTGTTTCACCCTTTTGAATCCTTCCTGTTTTGTGATCGTGATGTACAACGTGGGTGGCAATGTGTGTGTGTGTGTGTGTGTGTGTGTGTGTGTGTGTGTGTGTGTGTGTGTGTGGCTTTGTTTTGCTGGCGAGATGAAAGGTTTTGGATGAGCGATGTTTGTGAAGGTATGTTTGTGGGACCGCTTTTTAAACTTTGCGCCAGTCTGTTTTCGCTTGGGATTAATGATTCTCTCTCTCTCTCTCTCTCTCTCTCTCTCTCTCTCTCTCTCTCTCTCTCTCTCTCTCTCTCTCTCTCTCTCTCTCATTTCCATTACACACCTTCCCTATTTTTCCTCCTTTTTTCCCTCAGTACACTCCTCTCCATCTACATATCCATCTACTACTTTCCTTCTCCTCCCCCCTACCCTACAACCTGTCTTTCGCTACCGTCATCCTTCTTCTTATCCCCTTTTTTCATCCCCTCCCTCCCTTACTCTTCGCCTCGCCCCTCCCCGCCCCGCCCGCCCCGCCCCGCCCTGCCTCGCCCCGCTTTTGGTGAATATATCGACTTGGGAAAAGCTTTGAACTATTTCCACGTGTCAGGGAAAAATATTTAAGGTGGTTTATGGTGCTTCGTTGACACTGTGCTTTAAGTTATGATGGAGTTGAGGTCTGAGGGTGGGCAGTGCAGGGCGGGGATGGGAAGGGCAGGCAGGGTAGGGCAGGTGGGGGAGTGGGAGGTGGGTGGGTGGGAATGTATAATTGGTGGATGGAAGATAGAAAAGATTAAATGTGAGCAAGGTAGTAGTGTTGTGGATCTCTCTCTCTCTCTCTCTCTCTCTCTCTCTCTCTCTCTCTCTCTCTCTCTCTCTCTCTCTCTCTCTCTCTCTCTCTCTCTCTCTCTCTCTCTCTCTCTCTCTCTCTCTCTCTCTCTCTCTCTCTCTCTCTCTCTCTCTCTCTCTCTCTCTCTCTCTCTCTCTCTCTCTCTCTCTCTCTGATTCTGGATGGGTGAGCTCTCTCTCTCTCTCTCTGTTGTGTGCATTCTCTCTCTCTCTCTCTCTCTCTCTCTCTCTCTCTCTCTCTCTCTCTCTCTCTCTCTCTCTCTCTCTCTCTCTCTCTCTCTCTCTCTCTCTCTCTCTCTCTCTCTCTCTCTCTCTCTCTCTCTCTCTCTCTCTCTCTCTCTCTCTCTCTCGGTGCGTGATGTTGCATTATGCAGGGAAGGCATAAGCAGTGGCCGGGGATGATGAGGGCGGCGCGACAGATACTCCTGCAGGGATCTCCGCGCTGAGGTTTCTTGTCCGTGCTGTTGACTCAGTGATTCATGAAGTGGCTGGGATCGTGTCTGCTCGTGTCGCCGCTTTGGTCCGCTCCTGCTTGATTCTTGCTGGTAACTCATGACTGGGGGTGGTGGTGGTGGTGATGGGAATTATGCTTCTGGTCTTGACGTTTATTGTGTTGATGGTGGTAGTGATAAGGGTGTGGTTGTGGTGATGTCATAGGTGCACTGACTGTTATAAGGATAGTGGTGATGCGGGTGGTGCTTGTGATCTTTATGGTCGTGGTGGTGACTAGGGTGTGACCGTGGTGATGTCTGTATCCGGGAGTGTGGCGGTGTTGGGTGACGGTGGCGACGCTGGTTCTGGTGGTGTTGTAGTGGCAATGATAAGTGCTGAATAAGCGTGACTCAGCACCACCACACACAATTCTGGAGGTGGCAACTGGGAATAGAGCGCCTTAGCCAGCGTTGATCTGCGGAGATAGGGGATTCGAGGGAATGTGTGATCTGATGCGTCTCCCGACAGACAATGGCAAGACCAGATTGTCGGGGAGGCGGGTCGGCGGGGAAGGGGGCGGCAGGGAAGTCGTGAGTTGTGTCGTGAAGGCGGCGACGGCGTCATTACCGGCGGTGTGAGTGGCCACATCTGCATCACAATGGCCGGGTCTTTCAGTGAGGCCACCGCGGCGGCGCTCTGCCAGCCCCACCTTCGTGTTACTTACCATTACACTTTAAAGCGACTTGACATAGAGGAGCTGGCCGAGGTGCGTCTGAATCTGAATGACCTACTTTGGAGTGCTTCTATTCAAAAATGGCTTTAGTTCTCATGGGCTCCAAAGGCAAATTTTATATTAGGGGAACTGCCGCCTCGAGGGAAGGAAACCGCCTTGGTGTTTAGCTTTGTGTGTGTGTGTGTGTGTGTGTGTGTGTGTGTGTGTGTGTGTGTGTGTGTGTGTGTGTGTGGCGTGGCAAAGGGACGGCCCTAACTAGAGTACTTTTAAAGGACCTGTCCCTTGGTGGTTGGGAGCGGGAACCTAAGGGTTGGCGGGTCTTGGTTATAGTGGAACCCACATTCCTCCGGGGATCCATCACTTGTTAGGAGTGGGACTGGAATGGCTTGGAGCACCTCATCAGGGGCGACGCTATCCTCACCTTGTTAGGGCCGCGCCTCTATGGGGGCGGAGGGCGGAAGGCAAGGGAGGGAAGGGCGGTGTGTGGAAGCGCCAGGTTTATCGTTGTGTCGCAGGGAGGAATGGGGAAGGAAAGGGCCACCAGCCACCGGAGGACGCCAGTGAATGGTCTCCCTGTGAAGGATCCCGAGATGTGTGTTCTGATTTGCATGACCAAAGCAGGAGTTCGCCTGACCACCTGGCAAACGAAAGGCAGGAAGAGGGGGAGCAGAGAAGAGCTGACCACCGCGATCCCTTTCCTTAACCTCCCTCCCCCCGCCACATCCCGCTGGCTCCCATTAGTGGACGCGGCTGAAGCGAGAGAATCTGGCGGAGAGAAGACTGCGTTATTAATGATCGGGAACTTCGGACAATGTTTTAGCGAAGATAAAGAAGGACGATCTATTTTGTGCAACATTCGATTATTGCTGACGAATCACAGATGTTGCACTAACCCTTTACTAGGAGGAGGAGGAGGAGGAGGAGCACTGCAGCGGGAAGACAGGAGCAGGAGGAACTCAACTTTAAGAGCGAGTGGCAGAGATACGGAAGGAGTTATCGGAGAAAGTGCGAGGTGACAGGCGTACTGAAGAGGCTTCGGGCGCCGCTGACAAGGATGGATCGCTGTGGGAGGCGGAACATCTGTGCTTGATATTTTTGCCAACACAGCGGCACGCGATGAGGGCGGGGGCGGGACGGGGCGCGGTAGGGGGGGGTTATGGGGGAAGGGTTGAGGAAGGTGCAGTGCCTTCCTTAACCCTTTCCTCCTCCTCCTCTACCCCCCATTTGCATCCCTCTGGCAAGGCTGACGCTGTCCCAGCGCCTGCGAGTTTATTGCAATTCCTAAATGTTTTCTCCATTTATTGAAGTTGGTTTTGAAAAAAGAGCCGCCATTTTTTTTTTTTTTTTTTTTAAGAAAGGAGCATGTATGAAACTTTACTCCAGCTGGGAATATTCTGGTTGTGTGAGTAAATGTTTCAAGAAAAATGACATCAGAATTGTAGGAAAAAATATGTTTCGGTGAGTAATGAAACTAAATAGTTAAATGGAGAAATAATGAAAGGAAAAAGTCATGATGGAAGTATGTAGTCGTATACATAGTAGTTAGGAGCAACAGTATAGAAGAGGTGACAGTGCAAATTAAAGTACAGAAATAGTACACTTATTGTAGAAAGATGGTAATATAGTATGTAGTAAAAGCGGTATAAATTGAATAAAGAGAGTGTAGGAAAATGTTAATCTTACTAGAGACTTTAAGCAGCTGAAGTAGTAGTATTAGTAGCTATTATTATTATTAATAGTAGTAGTAGTAGTAGTAATAGTTAATGCCGCTATGATTGTGGTAGAGCTGGTGATGATTGCAATAGTCATAGTAGGAACAGTAGTAGAAATTGGGATAGTAGTGTTGGCCTTAACCCTGACGTTTGCCTTGCTCACTATGGAGGACCGGGAGGGCTGAGGGGGGCTGCCAGAGGCTGAGCGGAAGCCCCATGCAAATCGTCGTCAAACTGAATATCGCTCTCATTGTTAACAGCGGCGCAGCGGGTCGTAAACTGTGTAGGTTTATGGAGGCCAGCAGCGCACAGGGAACAGCCGCCAAGGCCCTACAGTTCACCCCTTCAGTCCCTTCAAACCCCCATCAATCCTTTACTGCTCTTCACCCCTCCCACCTCCCTCTTCCCATAATCCTCACCCCTCAACGTAGACTGGTACGGGGACGCTTTGCAATTGGGAGGTGATGATGTAACTGTAACTAACTTAGGTTAGTGGTAGTGGTTGTTAGTGGTGGTGGTGGTGGTGGTGGTAGTTGACGTATGTTATTTAAAGGTGTATATGTTAAATCTTGCAGGATGTAATCACACACACACACACACACACACACACACACACACACACACACACACACACACACACACACACACACACACACACACACACACACACACAAACACACACACACACACACAGGGATAGGTAGACACGATGGATGGAAGGAGATAGGGATAAAAGGAGGGAGAGGGGGGCGAAGGAGGCAGCATAATGACTCAAGGTGGAAGGCCCCGACCAAAGCATAATGGCGTGACTCAGAATGGCCATTGATCTTGCTCTCCTCCTTCTCCTCCTCCTCCTCCTCCTCCTTCACGGTTCACTAAATATTATGGTCTCTTATTCTCTATTCCGATTCTGAACGGAACGGTACTGATTCTCTCTCTCTCTCTCTCTCTCTCTCTCTCTCTCTCTCTCTCTCTCTCTCTCTCTCTCTCTCTCTCTCTCTCTCTCTCTCTCTCTCTCTCTCTCTCTCTGAAACTTATTAATTATACATTTTTTTTTATCACCCAGAAAATAGATGAAATAAAATAAGATAATAAAAAGGTCCTATATCAATTTGCTTATTCCTATATTTATCATCGGTTTGTTTATTAGTTTGTTTAGGTATTTATTTATTTATTCTTTTTACTGCTTTTCCTTTTTACCTTGGTGGTGTTCCGGGTCAAATTTGGCCAAGCGGAAGGAAACCGTGAAAACAAGGGAAGCATGATGAAAATTAATGTCCCTCCCCCGCCCTGGGAAAAAGAATGTTATCTTTGCTGCGTTGAGCCTTTCGCGGGGGGACCGAGCAGCTGGAATTTACGACGCTAATAGCACATGCCGTGAGAGAGAGAGAGAGAGAGAGAGAGATGGATTTACTGCTCATCTTATGGTCAGTTTCTTAATTTTTTTTTTTTGTTATTTCAATGTGTTTCTCGTATCTAGTCAATAGTTCTCTTACCAGCGTTGTTTCTATGTATTTATGCAGGAATTAGATAGACAGTATACATATTTGAATACATAGATAGACAGACAGGCAGACAGACAAACACAGATAGACAGATAGATAGATAGATAGGTGTGTGTATATATATATATATATATATATATATATATATATATATATATATATATATATATATATATATATATATATATAGAGAGAGAGAGAGAGAGAGAGAGAGAGAGAGAGAGAGATATATATATATATATATATATATATATATATATATATATATATATATATATATATATATATATATATATTTATTGTTGTCATAAAATTCTATTTCCTTAAATCATTAGCCTTTATTGATTTTTTTTTTACTTATCATCATCATCATAATCATCACATCAGTTAGTTGTCCGTTCATTCCAGGCCACCCTAGCAAAATTATCCACCACGTGACACACACACACACACACACACACACACACACACACACACACACACACACACACACACACACACACACACACACACACACACACACACACACAGAGAGAGAGAGAGAGAGAGAGAGAGAGAGAGAGAGAGAGAGAGAGAGAGGTTGAATCACCTAAATGAATGTTCGTTCTCGGAGTATTTAGTTTATTTGCTTGTGTACCACTCGTCCTCTCCCCTCATTTCTTTCCCCTTCCGCTTTCCCTCCCTCCATTACTTCCCCTCCCCTCCCTGGCGAGGATTTGGGCGGGGCATAAGAAACTCGTTACTTAGCTTGGGTTAATCAGCGAAGTGTTTTATGGGACACACACACACACACACACACACACACACACACACACACACACACACACACACACACACACACACACACACACACACACACACACACACACACACACACACACACACACACACACACACACACACACACACACACATCGTTTTAGTCTCTCTCTCTCTCTCTCTCTCTCTCTCTCTCTCTCTCTCTCTCTCTCTCTCTCTCTCTCTCTCTCTCTCTCTCTCTCTCTCTCTCTCTCTCTCTCTGTTAATATATATGTAACAGAAGAGAGAAAATTATTGAGTATATCCAGTTAACTTTCCAAGTATCGTCAGGCAGTCCAACTTTCCTAAAAAATAATAAAATGAAGTAAAAAAAAAAAAAAAAAAAATATATATATATATATATATATATATATATATATATATATATATATATATATATATATATATATAAGTAAGCTTGGAACGGCATAAGGTGGTTTTGATGACGGTAAGGAGTGGTTTGCGAGTGACAGAGTCGTGTGAAATACCTTAGTGTAAAAAGTTGTCCTATTTTCGTTTCTTTTTTTATGTACATAATGAAAAAAAAACTATTAAACGTGCAAGTTTTATATATTACCTTACCTTACCTTACCTTTTCCTTTCCTTTCCTTTCCTTTCCTTTCCTTTCCTTTCCTTTCCTTTCCTTACCTTAATTAATCTCACACTACCTTAAATAACCTTATTGTAAATTATTTAACCTTATCTTACCTTACCATACCTTACCATACCATAACTCATCTCACCTCCCCTCCCCTCTTCTCCCCTCCCATCCCCTCCCATCCCATCCTTCCCCTCTTCTCACCTCACCTCACGTTTCTCATACTCACGTCATCCCTCCCCCATTCTCTGTGCTGTCTGCGATGAGCTTGTCAACGGGGCTGTAATGAGAGACGCCACGCCAGTCAATATTTGCCTTGTGCCGCTTCGTATGTTATTATTTGCCCTCCCGCTTCTCTTCCAGCCATAGAAAAGCGAGAGAGAGAGAGAGAGAGAGAGAGAGAGAGAGATATTATTATTAGTTATAGTAGTAGTAGTAGGGTTTAATTCTTGTACTAGGTCGTTGGAGTAGTAGTAGTAATAGTAGTAGTAGTAGTAGTAGTAGTAGTAGTAGTAGTTGTAGTAGAAGTTGTAGTAGGAGTAGTAGTAATGTTAAATTCATTGCAATATATATATAAATCAAGAAGAGAGAGAGAGAGAGAGAGAGAGAGAGAGAGAGAGAGAGAGAGCCATTATATATTTTCAAATTAGAATAACGATACTGTCAAGAGAGAGAGAGAGAGAGAGAGAGAGAGAGAGAGAGAGAGAGAGAGAGAGAGAGAGAGAGAGAGAGAGAGAGAGGTAAATAGTTGCAGTTCTAAGCCAGGTATTCGTGCTGTCTGCCTGATGACGTGTTTCACAGTTATTATCGTGGGCTCGCCAGATTACAGGTAAAGCCTCTTACCTGTAATTTGATGTATGTATACCTCCTCTCAGCGAACCAGCCAGCGAACCAGCCAAATTTGACCTTTCAGCTGTATATGTATTCCTTTTATTCATTCATTGATTTATTTTTCTATCGGTTCTTGTATTGTTTTTTTTTTTCTTTTTTTTTTTTTTTTTTTTTTTTTTTTTTTTGCAGCGTTTTGATTGGTACGATGTTTTGTTAGTGGTCTTGTTTGTTGGTTTGTTTTTGTTGGTTATTTTATTTTTATTTGATTTTTTTTGTCTGAAGTGAAAGGTGATATTTGCTTTTTTTTTTTTTTTTTACCTTTTTTTTGTGTAAAGTTTGTGTTTGAGGGTGATAGTTGGGAGTGAAAGGGTCTCTCTCTCTCTCTCTCTCTCTCTCTCTCTCTCTCTCTCTCTCTCTCTCTCTCTCTCTCTCTCTCTCTCTCTCTCTCTCTCTCTCTCTCTCTCTCTCTCTCTCTCTCTCTCTCTCTCTCTCTCTCTCTCTCTCTCTCTCTCTCTCTCTCTCTCTCTCAATATTTGGATAATTATTTATTATAATTTCTCCTTTTTTATTATTTTTCTCTTTAAATTCTGTTTTTCTTTTAAATGAAACGTAGCGAGTGACTCAAAATGCATCAAATATTCCACTATTCAATTCTTCTTGCACGTAACTTTGAAGACGAAAATA
>NC_059301.1:24265549-24273049 GCF_017591435.1 Portunus trituberculatus | reverse complement strand
CCCTTTACTCTTATCCTCCCTTATATATCCTTCATACTTGCACCTTATACGCCCCTATATACCACTGCGGGCGTGCTAGTATAAGCCAGAGAGGGCGCGGCGGTGGCTGGGCGTGGTAGTGCAATAAAGCTTTGTAAGGAGGGAAGGGCGAGGGAGCAATAAAGTGCCTTGAGGTAGGTCGGGTTTGGTCGCCTAGGCTGAGCTCGTGACCTCGCATACGTACGATGTCTTACTGTAACCTTATAGCCTTGGCCTTCCTTATCCCCTATCCCCTATTCCAGTTTTACACCATCCGGCCGGTCTCTCCCTGCCTAGGTTAAGATTCGCTTTTCCTCGCCCCGTGTTTTCTTTTGCCTCTCTTTCCGTGACTTGACTTCCAGAATCGTTGGTCATAAGTGCAGTTTTTTTTTATGGTTAAGTTTTTTTCCTCTTTTTTTTTATTAGGGTTTTCAGATGATTAGTTGTGTTTTATTTTGTTTTTCTTTGGTAGTGTAGAATCGTGTTAAATTGTTGGTGAAATCGTGTAGTTAAAGAAAAGAAAAATTAATATTGAAAGTGTTGTAAATTTTAGAATCTGCTAAGAAAATTAGATAAGACACGAAAGTATGTTTCATAATACAGTTCTTCCTTTTGGTTGTCCTCCGTGACTTGACTTCCCAGAATCGTTGGTCATAAGTTTAGATTTTTTTTTTTTGGTTAAGATTTTTCTGGGTCTTATTTATTTTTTTATCATGATTTTCGATGATAAGTTGCAATTTTTTTTATCTGGTATTATAGAATCCTTGTTGAACTGTGAGTAAAATCGTAAAACTAAAGAAAAAGTAATTGAAATCGTGATAATTTTTTGGAATCTGTTAAAAGTAAGATAGGACACATACGTATGTTTCAGAATACAGTTTATTTTGGGTCGGTCTCACTTTCTTATTACAGTTGGTCGGTCATTCATCAGTCAGTCAGCCTGTAAATAGGTTGGCTAGTCATTTATTTGATTTATTGTTCCGTCAATTAAAAGTTATTGATATTTATTTATTCATCCATTCATTCATTCTTTCTTTCATTTATTTTCATCTAGTTATTCTGCCCATTAATTCAGTCTGTCAGTCAGTCATTCAAACAATATTTCGTTTCTTCAATAATAACATTAACATAACACATACCCACGCCCATGTCTTGTAACACACACACACACACACACACACACACACACACACACACACACACACACACACACACACACAGAGTACATGTATCTGAAAGAGTGCGTGAATCACCAAGTGGATGCGATGAAACACACAAACACGGGTCGCGAAGGAGGAACCCTGGTGAAGAGGCAGCGGTAACGAGCAAGGCGAGGAGGCAGAGGCACCACTAGCGACCTTGCCATTCACTCGTACGTGTAATGAAAATACGCGTGTTTTTTTTTTCTCCCTCTCCCTTCGTGTGTGTGTGTGTGTGTGTGTGTGTGTGTGTGTGTGTGTGTGTGTGTGTGTGTGTGTGTGTGCGCGCGCTATTGCTACGAGAGAGAGAGAGAGAGAGAGAGAGAGAGAGAGAGAGAGAGAGAGAGAGAGAGACAGACAGACAGACAGACAGACAGACAGACAAACGCACAGACAGGGACAGAGAGAGAATATCATTTAATTAAAGAATATATAGTATAGCGAACTTACCACACACACACACACACACACACACACACACACACACACACACACACACACACACACACACACACACACACACACACATGTTCCCTGGCACTATAGTACTTTGTCAGCGCTGATGGAATTACTGCGTGCGTGCTGCTTCAAAAGGCCTGTCTGTGTGCGCGGTAATGGAACACCTAATGATGAAGCACTAACGAGATGATTTATGCTGCATTGAGGGGTGATTGTATAATATAGCTCTTGTGTAGTCCGTTATTAAGAGGTCATTAAACGAGTATATGTATATTAGTGAACATTATACTGTATTGCATAAAAATTTTAGTGTACGAGGAGAAATTCTATATATTGATTTATGTCCCCGTGTGTAGTGTTTTATTAAGAATAGTATCTATTATTACTAGTATATTATATTGCATTGATATTTAACATTCAGTACAATGACGCGTTTTCATATTCATTCTGCCTACAATATGGTGATTTTATACAGCTCCAGAAACTTGTGTGCGGATTGAAATAGTGAAGACTGGCTATTAATCTTGTAACCTCCATAGACCATTCCTAATGTAAATAAAATCTTATAATCATACCCAGAACTCACGGCGAAAATGATTCCCAGTATACTTAATGCAAGACTCTTACATAGATTTTTTTTCATATACACATCAAAGAAAAGATTTTATTATTAGTAGATGTTGTTAATTGAAACGTTGGTAGGATAGGAAGGAATAAATGAATAGATAAAATAAATAAAAGAAATAAGATGCTATAACATTTTACACTACTGCGATGCGCGTTCCGGCTGATTTATTATGGATGTATTCCGCCACATCGCTCAGGTCTTGAGAGAAGGACGGCGGATGATTAATGACGCCGCTGAGGCAAAAGCTCCGGGAAAAATATACCGAACATTACGAAAAGAGAGAGAGAGGAGAGAGAAGAGAGAGAGAGAGAGAGAGAGAGAGAGAGAGAGAGAGAGAGAGAGAGAGAGAGAGAGAGAGAGAGAGAAAGAAGGAAGGTTGAACGAGGCTGAGGATTTTAGTAAAGAAGAGAGAGAGAGAGAGAGAGAGAGAGAGAGAGAGAGAGAGAGAGAAGGTAGAACGAGGCTGAGGATTAATAAAGAAGAGAGAGAGAGAGAGAGAGAGAGAGAGAGAGAGATACATATAATTCTTTCACATTATGTATTTTTTGTATCAAACCGTATCACCGTCCGTGTTGTAAGTAGGGTGATAGAAATAATTCATACATACATACATACATACATACATACATATATTTGGCTAGTTCTATGGGCTCTTTTAAAAAAGAAACTGGCAACTGAGTAGGCCTTTTTTTCTTTATATTTTTGCTGTTTTTGGCCAGTCCTCTCATACATAAAAAAATTACATACATACATACAGACAGACAGACAGGTGGCATAGTGGATAACGCAGTGAGCGTGGGATCGGGAAGACGTCCACGCGTAGGTTCGAATCCCACCACGTACAGCCTTAAACACTTAGCCTGGGTATTATGTCACCATGATACCCAGGTTCTAGGTGGTTACACCCAAGATGAGCTTCGAGGGTGATATGGGCCCTAATATGGGTACCACTATAAATAAAATTGCCTGCGCCACTAATGGGCGGAAGCTGAACAGCGTTTCCCATACACTCTTCAAGTGTGCCTACAGGCGTTATAGGCCTTACCGTAAAAAAAAAAAAAAAACAGCTTACAGATAGACATCCAGGAAGATAAAAAAAAAAAATAGCCATACACAGACAAACAGCCAGGGAAGCAGACGTACAAACACTTAAACATTATTTATTTATGAAAAAAACAAGAGTAACAATGAATAATTAATAGTCAGAGAGAGAGAGAGAGAGAGAGAGAGAGAGAGAGAGAGAGAGAGAGAGAGAGAGAGAGAGAGAGGAAACGGGCTGTAATATGTGTCAGTCTACGATAAATCATGCTGCATAATTTACACTCTTGGGAGGAAAGGAGTGTGGGTGTCCGGTGAGAGAGATAAACGCCTCCTCCTCCTCCTCCTCCTCCTCCTCCTCCTCCTCCTTCTTACGTTATTTCCGCGTCCTTTTTGCGTCACCTCTCCTCCTTCCTGCGTCATGTTTATTACATTCACATGAGCGCGTCACCTTCCGTTCTGCCAATTTTATACCTCTCTCTTTTGTCGTGTTCCGTGCGTCACTATCTTGCTGGGTCAGGTTTACTTTGCCCATCACTTCCTATTTTTTTTTTTTTTTCTTCATTTTTATTTATTTATAATTTTGCCTTTTTTTGTATCGTTTTTGTTAATTTTTTTTATTTTGTATTTATTTATTTTTGGTGTTTCAGTTTTTTTTAGGGGTTTGATTCTTTTATTGTTTTTTTATTATTATTAGTGTGGAAATTTTTTTTTTCTTTGCTTAGATTTTTTTTTTCAGTCAGTTAGTATTTTTTTTTTTTTTACTATTTATATATTAATTTAATTTATTTTGTTTCTTTTTGATACAGTATGCTCTTGCGTCATTCATTAATTTTTTTTTTTATTTTCCTCTTATTTTTAGTATTAATTCATCTGTTCTTCTCTATTTTCCTCATGTTTCTCGTGTCTTATTATTATTATTATTATTATTATTATTATTATTATTATTATTATTATTATTTCTATATTTTTTTTATTTCATTTTATTTGTTATTGTAAAAGTAGTGATGGCGGTGTCGGTGGTGTTATGTATTATTAATCTTGTTATATCTTGTACTTTTAATCATTAACTTTTGAAAATATTGTTTGTTATTCTCTGCCTTTACATAATCTCAACTTTTATTGCATTTTTCTTTACCTACTACGTTTTTTCCACTTTCTTTCCAGTTATCCTGACGTCATTTTCTGGCTGCCTTTTCCATGTTTTTGTCTCGCAAGAGGCGTTGCTTTTTTCTTCTTTTCTTTTATCTCGCGTCTTCGTTATTTCTAAACGAGCATGTCACGTTTCCATCATTATCTGCTTCGAACCTCCTTCACTTTTTCCATTTCCTCATTTCTGCCTTACTTTTTTTTTTACCTTTCATTGTTTTTTTTTTCTTTTCATCACGCTTCATTGCTTCTATTTTTTTTTTCCCTTCCTGTTTTTGTTCTCTTCCTCCTTCGTTCGTATTCGTTCGTTCGTTCGGTCGGTTGGTCGGTCGGTCGGTCGGTCGGTCGGTCCGTCCTTCCTTCCTTCCTTCCTTCCTTCCTTCCTTCCTTCCTTCCTTCCTTCCTTCCTTCCTTCCTTCCTTCCTTCCTTCCTTTCTTTCTTTCTTTCTTTCTTTCTTTCTTTCTTTCTTTCTTTCTTCCTTCCTTCTCTCGTTCGTTCGTTCCTTCCGTCCTTCGATCGTTATTTCTTTCCTTCCTTCATTGATTGATTGATTTGTTAATTTATTCATTCATTTATTAATTTCTCTGTGTATTTTCGTGCCTCATTTGCATTTATGTCTATTCTCCTCCATTTTTTCTATTCTTTACATAATTTGTACATATTTTCTCACATTTACTCCTGTGCCTCCATTTGACCTTCGTGCTTTCATTCATTTCCTTCTTTTCTCTATCCATTTATTTATTATTTATTTTTTTATTTCCATTCCCTGCTTCATAATCTTTGCATCTCTTCACACAAGTTGTTTTTCCACATTTGTTTTTATTATTACTATATATTTTTTTTTTAACAAATTATTTATATCATTCTTGTTCTCGCCTGTCTGGCCTCCCTTTCTTTCCTTTGTCCTCCTCGTTTTCCCCTTTTTCCCCTATTTTTTTTCATATTTGGTCACTCATTTCTTACATCTCTTGCACTAATACATAGAATATTCCCTCTTCTCTTTCTGCCTCACGTAAACACACTCTCCATTCTCTTCTTACCTTCGACTTATTTTGCCACAACTAAGCCTTACATGTGTCCTCCTCCTCCTCCTCCTCCTCCTCCTCCTCCTCCTCCTCCTCCTCCTCCTCCTCCTCCTCCGAGTTCTAAAGGTGAATGGAGAAGGCGACTCACTAAGGTATAATTATATCAGGAACAGTATCCGCCGTCCCTATAGACTGACTCTCTCTCTCTCTCTCTCTCTCTCTCTCTCTCTCTCTCTCTCTCTCTCTCTCTCTCTCTCTCTCTCTCTCTCTCTCTCTCTCTCTCTCTCTCTCTCTCTCTCTCTCTCTAAAAATAGGAATGTTGATGAGGTGATTAGGATTTGAAGTGGAAGTAATTGCTTAGAAAAAAGAAGTTTTGACTTAGAAAATGTTGTTGCATAATTATATATCTTTAAGGAGGAAAAATAATAATAATATATACATGGTAGAAATAAATTGTGTTCTTAATTCTTATATGAAATTCCAAGGCAAATAAGTATAAATAGATAAACGTGATGGAATATTACGTCCATAAATATACGCTGATTGATGTAGAGAGAGAGAGAGAGAGAGAGAGAGAGAGAGAGAGAGAGAGAGAGAGAGTTTTGTTATTTTATACCCATTCATAGATATAAATGAAGTGAAAAAAAAAAAAAAACATGATATCTAAGAAGGGAAACGTGGGAGGGGAAAAACGAGAAAGAAAAAATTATGAAGAGGAGGAAAAGAGGCGGATGAAGAGGAGGAGGACAGGAAGGAGATGCCAGGAAGGTGATCAAAGTAGAGGAAGAAAGAAATAAGATGAAGAGGAGGAGGAGGAGGAGGAAGAAGAAGGAGGAATAAAAGAAGGTAATTGATGACGGAGCATTGATGTCCAAGTTTTCCTCAGACAACAAAGGTTTTTATTTTCAAGTTTACTGTTTCTGTTGATGGGCGGGCCAAGGCTGACGGAGGAGATAAGGCAGTGAGGGGAGAGGAGGGGGGGATAAGATTTGGCTGATAGAGGGATCTGGGGGAGGGGGGAGAGGATGATTAAAAGGAAGGGAGGCGGGTGTAACGGATGTGTTGGTGAGGTTCTCTCGAAGTTTAGGGAGAAATAATGATGTTGGTACTACTACTACTACTACTACTACTACTACTACTACTACTACTACTACTACTACTACTACTACTACTACTACTACTACTACGTTGTTACTGGTGGTGTTACTGTTTCCTTTTTTTTTATTTATCGTATTTTTGTCCTTCATCTTTTTTTTTTTTTTCATTGTGTACTATTGTTCATTTTTTTCGTTGTTGTTATACTTTCTTTTCATTACCTCCTCCTCCTCCTCCTCCTCCTCCTCCTCCTCCTCCTCCTCCTCCTCCTCCTCCTCCTCCTCCTCCTCCTCCTCCTCCTCCTCCTCCTCCACCAACACTTAATATTAGTCAGAGCAATAAAAAGAAAATGGCTCACAATTGACACTCCTTAATATATTGAGACTGAGGAATCAATCTGACCACTCTCCATATTTGGGTCTTAGTACGTGTAGGTAATTCATCAGCTGGTTCTTGTCTCTCTCTCTCTCTCTCTCTCTCTCTCTCTCTCTCTCTCTCTCTCTCTCTCTCTCTCTCTCTCTCTCTCTCTCTCTCGTCGATTGTATCTATTATTGGCCTATTTTAATGTTAATGCACCTGTCTTTCTGGGTAATTAAGGAAAGGTGTGTCACTGCTCGTCTGGTTTGTGATTCATTTCTATTTGTGAATTTGTTTTGTTTTGTTTGTTCAATTCAGGTTTTTGGTTCAGGGTTTTGCTTATTTGTTTATTTTCGTATTAGCTTCAGCAGTGCAAAGTCAATGCTCAAATCTTCCTTACTTTATTTTTTCTTTCGTCTCTATTTTTTTTTTTCTTTTTGGTTTTCTTTATTCTTGCCTTCCTTCCTGCTGTCCTTCTTCAGGTAGGACTGAGAACACATCACACACCACACACCGGGACAGCGAGGCCAC
>NC_059301.1:24248049-24250549 GCF_017591435.1 Portunus trituberculatus | reverse complement strand
ATTTTTTTTATCTAAGATCACTGCGTTCTATGGGACCTTTCTCATGTATTTTTCGATATAATTAATCTCTCTCTCTCTCTCTCTCTCTCTCTCTCTCTCTCTCTCTCTCTCTCTCTCTCTCTCTCTCTCTCTCTCTCTCTCTCTCTCTCTCTCTCTCTCTCTCTCTCTCTCTCTCTCTCTCTCTCTCTCTCTCTCTCTCTCTCTCTCTCTCTCTCTCTCTCTCTCTCTCTCTCTCTCTCTCTCTCTCAGGTTTAATCCTCTTCTTATCGTCATCTTATAATTACCTTCTCAACTTTCTCTCTCTCTTTAATCCTGTTCCCACATTCCACGTTCTTCCTACCTCTTTTTATTCCTCTTCAACTTCATCGTTAAGTTTCCACTGATTTTTCCTCCACGACTTTCACTCCTCCTCCTCCTCCTCCTCCTCCTCCTCCTCCTCCTCCTCCTCCTCCTCCTCCTCATCCTCCTCCTTTATTCTTTCAACCTCAACACGAATGAAGAAAATTCAATCTTTCTCTCTGCCTGACATCCTAACTCCCAGAATTCTCTCTCTCTCTCTCTCTCTCTCTCTCTCTCTCTCTCTCTCTCTCTCTCTCTCTCTCTCTCTCTCTCTCTCTCTCTCTCTCTCTCTCTCTCTCTCTCTCTCTCTCTCTCTCTCTCTCTCTCTCTCTCTCTCTCTCAGTGTCACTATCACTCATCACGTCTTTTACTTTTCTGTCACCGTATATTTATTTTACCTGTTTTTTTTTTTTTTTTTTTATGAGTACGTGGTGGTGGTGGTGGTGGTGGTGGTGGTGGTATTTCGAGTCTCGGTAAGTATATGTTGAAGTAATGTCTATATATTTTTTTTTTTTTTTGTTGACGTTTTGTGGTGACATTTTCAAGTAATTTTGTTTCTTATTACAGTAAGGCGCTTAGCATTGCAAGTGGACATGCCTGCCCCCCTTTCTCTCTCTCTCTCTCTCTCTCTCTCTCTCTCTCTCTCTCTCTCTCTCTCTCTCTCTCTCTCTCTCTCTCTCTCTCTCTCTCTCTCTCTCTCTCTCTCTCACGGAATAGATAGAATAACATACATATAATACAACTATGGTCCAACATATTTACACAAATTTCGTCAAAATTTTTTAAAATATTCTCATAAATCCGTTGAAGCACTGGATAATCATAGTATTCCAACAAATGCACACACACACACACACACACACACACACACACACACACACACACACACACACACACACACACACACACACACACACACACACACACACACACACACACACACACACACACACACACACACTTGGTTTATATTTATACATAAACATTTAGAATCTTGTGGATTACATGACAAACTATGTCGAAATAATTTCTTTCGCAGACAAATTTTTTTTAAAGTCGTCACGCCATACTGCTGACGTAAAAGCAAAGACCGAGGGCACTGTTCGAAGACGTGACGCTCCGTTTGAACTTCACCACAGATACAAAGTCTTTCCTCCAGCGGTAGACGACCACGACCCCGCCGGTTCCAACACCCTTCTTCTATCGCCAAAGAATGACCACTTAAACGTAATCTTGACCAAGATATTCTTTTAAATTCTTTAACTCTTACATTCGAATTGTAAATTACATGCACGTCTAAGCTCTGATTTAGTAGACAATATAAATGTATTCTTGACGACTGAGATGCTCTTAACTTTTCCTTAATACCGTCAATAGCCTGCCGTACATCGTCATAATTGTTGTTAATTAGATCTTGTACATAGTAAGCTGTTGGAAAATTATATACAGAAACCACCCGAACAGCATGGGCCCATGGATCATCTGCCATGTTTCTTCTCTCACTCCACATTCGCGAGAAAAACTTTCTTTGTTTAGATTTGATCAGAGCGTACACAGGTGGTAAGCCAAGTTCTATTAGACATAAATCATTACAAGTATTTTTCCTTACCCCTAAGAGCTGTTTGACACACCACATATACAATTTGTGAGTTGGTTTGATGTTACCGTTTAGCCATGACTCACACCTGTATAAGATACTAGACATTAAGGCTGCTTGAAACACACACACACACACACACACACACTAGAGAGGGAAACACAGAGGCAGACATAAAACAGACAGACTGACACACAAAGAGAACGATAGACAACTCCATAAACTTAATAGAAATATAAAAAAAAAAGTAATTTCCCTTACTGATATCATGTAGGAGATTCATTATATTACTCAGCGTGCGATGTTATTGAGGTGAGCGTGTGTCGTTTAAACAGTTATGATATGTATGATTCTCTCTCTCTCTCTCTCTCTCTCTCTCTCTCTCTCTCTCTCTCTCTCTCTCTCTCTCTCTCTCTCTCTCTCTCTCTCTCTCTCTCTCTACATTTGTCTTTAAAAATCGTTATCATCCGGTGCTTCGCTGAGTTCATTATTTATTTATTTATTTATTTATGTATTTATTTATTTATATATTTATTTATTACTAAGAAGGGAAAGCTGGTCAAG
>NC_059301.1:24233049-24245549 GCF_017591435.1 Portunus trituberculatus | reverse complement strand
TATTCCTCCTGGTCAGTTATTCAGTACGTTTTATAATGAGGCAACTTCAGTGCAATGCATCAAGTTTTGCATTTCAACTTAGCACTGATAACTTCAACTAGTGTAAGAAAACCTAATTACAACAAATCATGTTTTAACTATGCATTAATCCCCTCAGTACTGGGACACATTTTTACCTTGAGATTTGTGTACGATTAGACCATTTTATTTACACTAGGAGGGGTCTTTGGAGGTCAGAAGATTAATGAGCACAGTCTCCACTATTTTAATCCCCAACATGACTTTCTGAAGCTGTATAAAATCACCAAATAATAAGTAAAATGAATATGGAAACGCTTCGTAGTACACAAAAAGTTAAAATAAATCAACTTCCGCTGTACATCATCTCGTCACTCATTACAAACGTGTTGGAAGAAGAGGAAGTAATGCTTAAAACCTGCCAGAATAGCGAGGCGAGTAAGGTATTCCCTGTTACCGACTTCATCTTCGTAAGCTCAGTTGATTGTAATTATGGAGTATCCTTCCCAAGTTTCGGCACAATATTACAGGTTTTCTCTCTCTCTCTCTCTCTCTCTCTCTCTCTCTCTCTCTCTCTCTCTCTCTCTCTCTCTCTCTCTCTCTCTCTCTCTCTCTCTCTCTCTCTCTCTCTCTCTCTCTCTCTCTCTCTCTCTCTCTCTCTCTCTCTCTCTCTCTCAAAATGCCAATCAAACACTGCTTCCATTTATCTTACTTTATTGATTTCTCTCCTGATTTTATAACCACCTCCTCCTCTTCCCTTTCCTGTCATCTCCACCTTGCGCTCCTCTTTCCTCTGTCCAGGTCTTGCATACTGTATACCTTGCCTCCTTCCACGCCCTCCCGCTGTAACGTTTCTTGATTTCCAATTCACGACAACAGTAATTCTGAGGCTGCCAGGAGTGTCGCGGTGTGATTTGATATGTAAGTCTGGTGTCTTGTGTGGCGTGAGAGGCTGGAGATATTGTAAATTCACTTTTTGTATTAGTTTTTCAGGGTTTTTTCTTACTTGGGGTTTGTTTCGTTCTTTTTTTTTTTGTTATTTTTATCATGCTTTTTTGTGTTGTGTAAAATTGTTCTTAGTTTTGTTTTATTGTTTTGTTGATATTTTGGTTTATTTATGAGAGAGAGAGAGAGAGAGAGAGAGAGAGAGAGAGAGAGAGAGAGAGAGAGAATATATGTCAATTTCGTTGCTTGCCTGCCATTCTCCAGCTCATTACTTTTTCTCTGAATTAATTTTTTTTTTCATGTTTCCCCAGAATTTTAACTTGAATATTATTTTTATTACTTCCATTCTTCCTACATTATTTGATTTATCTCCAGATCTTTCATTACCTATTGTGTGTGTGTGTGTGTGTGTGTGTGTGTGTGTGTGTGTGTGTGTGTGTGTGTGTGTGTAAGTAAGTAAGTAAGTAAGTAAGTAAGTAAGTAAATATTTATTGCTAATAACAATGGCAGTACATAACATAATACGTACAGATTACTTAATGTATATATTAGCCACGGTCCGTCGAGCCGTAGCTCCTTGATGGACGTTCATCACATTATTATAGGATTACGTAGCAAATCACAACGCCTGAACAAGTAAAGTTGTCAGGAGGAATCAACAAATACAATAAGAAGAAAAAAATTGAAAATAAGAAGAAAGAAATAGAAAGCAAAGACATCATATGATTGTGTGTGTGTGTGTGTGTGTGTGTGTGTGTGTGTGTGTGTGTGTGTGTGTGTGTGTGTGTGTGTGTGTGTGTGTGTGTGTGTGTGTGTGTGTGTGTGTGTGTGTGTGTGTGTGTGTGTTAATGCGGCAGGTGGCTTATCGCCGGTTTGGCAGCTGAGCAGCGTGAGAGGCTGGCTGGATGGTTAGCTGGCTGGCTGGCTGGCTGGCTCCTGGATTAGTTGGGTCAACTTGGCTTGAGTCTGCCTGAAGCTGGGCCAACTCTAGCCCGAGGACGCCCCCACGCCGCCCCTCGCCACGCTAACAAGGCACTAACTCTGGTGGGCCTGATGAAGGGCGCCGGCCACTTCCTGATGGCTTGGCCTCCCGCACACTCCCAACACACACTGGCACACACACTCCCTCCCCATCACTGGCCAGCCTCTACTTCATCACTTTCACCTTGCACTTTATCCCTCCTCTCTCTTGCCGTATTTATTTCTCCTATATCCCCTCACTCCCTTGGTGTTTTTCCCTCTCACTCTCTCCTCTCTTGTCTCTATTTCTCCTCGTATACTACTCTCCCCTTCTCTCCAGTATCTCCATCATGTTCCACTTGTTCTCTCGTTTTCCTCCTTCGATGTGTTTTCACGTCCAGTACAGTGTCAGTATCCCTGTCAGAAGCCGTGTCACGTCTCGTTTCTCTACATTGTCCCAGCGGTAGCCATGATGCCCACAAGCCTCGCAGGGGATGACCAGAATGTACTAGTATATGGATCCGATATTCGCCACTCGCAGCTCCTCTAAAGGTTCTCCTAGTAACTGGTTTGCCGCTGGAGATTAAAAGCGGGTCTTTATTTTATCTGGTGGGTAACACGCGTGACGCCATTAGCAGCGCGTCCCAATGTGCCTCCCTCGTCCTGCTAGCCACCGCGCCGCCACTTTATCACTCCATTAACCCCTGAAAAGTTTTAACACTGCTCCTCTCCTTCTCTCTCTCTCTCTCTCAGACGCCTCAGTATCTTGCCATTATTTATTGAGCGCTACTACCCGCGGCCGCAGATGCCAACGCTCCTTTATTCCATTACTCGCAGTGGTGCTATTAATAATGCCCGCAGCACCATCGCCCAGCCATTATCGGCGGCCGCGTGGCTGTTACGGGGTCGCCAGGACAGTGCGCGGTCGACGGCTCCGCGGTGATTTGGATGAGCCATCGTTTGCTGTACGTACTCCTTCCTAATTATATGTATTACTTCCACGGTAATGATGACTGTAAAGCTTCTCTCTCTCTCTCTCTCTCTCTCTCTCTCTCTCTCTCTCTCTCTCTCTCTCTCTCTCTCTCTCTCTCTCTCTCTCTCTCTCTCTCTCTCTCTCTCTCTCTCTCTCTCTCTCTCTCTCTCTCTCTCTCTCTCTCTCTCTCTCTCTCTCTCTCTCTGTTCAATTTATTGCTTGTTCGATGTTGTCCATTACTAATACATGTTTTTTTTTTTATGCATAAAGATTTTGCCATTTGTTATCTTTGTTACTATGGTTTGCTAGTGTTGTTTGTTATTCCTTTTGTGCTGCTGCTGTTGCTGCTGCTGTTGTTGCTGTTGTTGTTGTTGTTGTTGTTGTTGTTGTCGTTGTTGTTGTCGTTGTTGTTGTTGCTGCTGCTGCTGCTGTTGCTGTCGTTGATATTGTTGCTGCTGCATCCACCTCCCCGCCAGCATTGTCTGTGTCGCATCTCCAGGCACTAACTTAACTTGGGCCAGTATGTAAAGTGATTCTTACGTTGAAAGTTAGCTACACGAGCTCTTGTTTTACTTTGGTGCGTTTATTGCTTTCTCCTCTTTAATGTGTTGTGTCGTCTATTCATTTTCTTTGTTATTTGCTCCTTATTTTCTGTAAAATTGTTGTTATAGTGTGTTTCACTGTTTGATCTGCTGCAGTCTCTGACGAGACAGCCAGACGTTACCCTACGGAACGAGCTCAGAGCTCATTATTTCCGATCTTCGGATAGGCCTGAGACCAGGCACACACCACACACCGGGACAACAAGGTCACAACTCCTCGATTTACATGCCGTACCTACTCACTGCTAGGTGAACAGGGGCTACACGTGAAAGGAGACACACCCAAATATCTCCACCCGGCCGGGGAATCGAACCCCGATCCTCTGGCTTGTGAAGCCAGCGCTCTAACCACTGAGCTACCTGGCTGTGTGTGTGTGTGTGTGTGTGTGTGTGTGTGTGTGTGTGTGTGTGTGTGTGTGTGTGTGAGTGAGTGTGTCTGTCTGTCTCTGTCTGTTTGTCTGTCTGTCTGTCTGTCTGTCTGTCTGCCTGTGTTTGCTTTTATGTCCAGCCCTCTAAGTATGTAAGTACATGACCGCATGACTGGTTCTCTCTCTCTCTCTCTCTCTCTCTCTCTCTCTCTCTCTCTCTCTCTCTCTCTCTCTCTCTCTCTCTCTCTCTCTCTCTCTCTCTCTCTCTCTCTCTCTCTCTCTCTCTCTCTCTCTCTCTCTCTCTCTCTCTCTCTCTCTCTCTCTCTCTCTCTCTCTCTCTCTCTCTCTCTCTCTCTCTCTCTCTCTCTCTCTCTCTCTCTCTCTCTCTCTCTCTCTCTCTCTCTCTCTCTCTCTCTCTCCAGCACCCTTTGAGCACCTCTTCCCCACACCTCCTTTCCCCTCGAACCCTCTCATCTCGCCTCTGAGAGATACTCATCTTGTTCCCCTCGCCAATTCCGGGCAGGACCCCCTGTAAGCCCTCTCATTCCCCTCACAAATTCCTGTCACTCATTCCCTCTGTGATCTACACGCGCTGACTGATCATGTTCCTCCCCCCTTTGTTAATTATTATCCCCTCGTTACCCGGCACTTCATAACCTTCTTCCCCTCCCTCTTCCTCTCTCTATCTCCTTCCCCTTCACGTTCCCTCAGGCTTCCATCCCATCCGGCACTTCCTCCCCTCCCTTCCCTCACCTGTCTGATCTCCCGCACGCCACCGTCCCATCATATGTCAGGTGCAGGTTAATATAATGCCTTCTCCCCTGTCAGTAGTCGCTCTTTAATGCTCAGTACACTGATACATTGTTATATATCCGTGCTATTTCCCTCCCGTCCGCCTTGTCTCCCTGCCTCTACCTTTATACAAGTCTCTTCATTTGCTATCATGCTTCCTTGTTTTCCTGTGTACGTGTTTGAGTTGTTTTTTGTCTGTGCTCTTCCTTTTCTTTTTTTTTTCCTTTTTCTTTCTCTAAATGCTAAACACACTACATCGTATTCTTATTTTGTTTTCTCTTTTCTCAGTGTTTGCTTGTTTTCATTATATTTCTGATACTGCAATATGTCGCCAGCTATTGTATCTACCTATCTACATCCATTAAATACATCTTCGTCTGTCATTCCTTCTCCATTCTCATCTTTCTCCCACTCCTGCACCAGCCGCAAATCACGTCTTTTCTACCTGTCCACATCCATTAAACACATCACCATATCCTTCCTCCTCTCTTCCTCTATGTCTGCCGCGTCTCATCTCTCTCCCACTCCAACACGTGTCACAAACCATATCCACAAATCCGCATCCACTGCATCACTCTCCCCCTTTGTATACCAGCATGAGCCATCTTTTGTTCCAGTAACAGCATCCATAACCTCTTTCCTTAGCCAGCGTCCCGTGCACCTGCCACTCAAGTACTACCACCAGTACTACAACCACTACTACTTGCACCACTCAGTCCCGCGGCCTGTCATCCCCACAAAGCGGTCAGTGTGGAGTCGAGGAGCACTAAAGCCAGGAGCAGCCCCCCGCAGGCTCACCCGTCTCTTTGATAGCCGTGCACGTCGAGTTCCCAGGGCCAAGAGAGGCTCAACCCACCACCAACCCTTTGAGCAGACCTAGCGTTACCCACGGCACTGCTGCGGCGACCCTCGGTGACGCGGCTTACTCGTCCTGGTGTCCTGTTGTCTGGCTCGGGAATATCATCTCGTTTCCTGCTGGTGTCTGTCCTCTACTTCCGCTTCCTACTTCGCTTTCAATATGTACTTTGCTTCCTCTGGTTCTCTCTTATCCTCCGTCCTTATCTCTTTCTTCCTCGGTTAATATTTTTGAGTTTTTATTTTGGTGTGTTACGTTTTTTTCGTAAGTCATTTTTTTTATTATCTCAAGTGCTGTTTCTGTCATTGTTTTTGTCGTTTTTTTGTTGTTGTCGTCGTCTTTGTTTTCGTCCTCTCTCTTTTTTTATTGTGTTGGTTAAATTATTTTCTTTAGTTTTTTTTTTTTTTTTTTCCGGGGCGGGTCCTCTCACGTCCTCTTCATGTACCTAGTCCTCGTCTAGTTTATCACCATCTCCTTCGAAAATTGAAAACTAAATATACCCTTCATCACTGTCACCTCCATCTCCGTGTTCTATTCATCCACACCTAAACACACACACCCACACCCACACACACACACACACACACACACACACACACACACACACACACACACACACACACACACACACACACACACACACACACACACACACACACACACGGTTTCCTTGAATTGCTTGATTTACACCGTGTTAAAAGCTGGGCGGTCTTGCACTCTGCCTTCAATTTATGATACACTGAGCTCCATCCCTCGGGAAATTCGATTCAAGATAGGATAAAGTGGACTGAGATACACCGCCCACCGCCTTGCCTTGCTGCCCACGCTCACGCTCCCTTGTTTGCCGGCACGTTGTTGGCAGCGTCATAGCGAGGCAGTCTTTCCCCACATTTTCCAAGGTAGTGGAGTCAATATCAACAGCGTGAAACATAATGCTAGTCATGCACGTGGACCTGAAAGCATAACAGATGAGTAGTTTAGATTAGGTTATATTTTATTGGTAAATATAATGCTACTCTTGTACGTGAATTTCTCTCTCTCTCTCTCTCTCTCTCTCTCTCTCTCTCTCTCTCTCTCTCTCTCTCTCTCTCTCTCTCTCTCTCTCTCTCTCTCTCTCTCTCTCTCTCTCTCTCTCTCTCTCTCTCTCTCTCTCTCTCTCTCTCTCTCTCTCTCTCTCTCTCTCTCTCTCTCTCTCTCTCTCTCTCTCTCTCTCATATCCAGCCAACCATCCACATCATATCCAATTTTCCTGTAGCAAGAGGACGTGCCAACCAACCTTCATGCTGTGCCCCTTATCAAAAGAATTACACGCCTTCCATTCCTTTCTTTGTATCTCCTCTTTACACTTACTGGCCTGCATTTACTACCTGTGCGTGGCGGGAATGGAGTGGAATACAGACAAGATATCAGCGGAAGGCGTATTTTTCACGTCTTTACTCCCTGTTCGTGAATGCAGAGACGGGGGTGAGGTTGGTATGGGTGTAGAGAAACGCCCTCCACGTCTATTTTTTTTTTTTTTATTCTTTTGCTTTGTATATTCCCACGGCCTCTGTCTGCCCTCCCCTTTTCTCTCTTTCTCTCTCTCTCTCTCTCTCTCTCTGGTAATTAAGTCTGTGGTCGTCCTTTATGGTATTCACAATTATTGCAGCTCAAGTTCCTGCCCTTGTCGAGTCACTCTGGATGAAAAACGACTCGTGAATATCTAATACATTGACTGATGAAGATTTTATTGATGGAGGTGAAGCTTTTTAACAGGCACTAACTTATGGGATTAATTAAGCACTCTACATTTGCCGTGCCACTTGAGAAAGCCTTGGCACTGTGTAGGTAAGGGGAAGATGTAATGTATGTATGTAGGTAGGTATGTTTTGGGTATCGTGAGTTATGGGTATCGCTTCCTTCTGTGGTGTGATTAAGTAATTTATGCAGTGATCCTCCTCCTCCTCCTCCTCCTCCTCCTCCTCCTCCTCCTCCTCCTCCTCCTCTGTTTTTATTATTTTTTTCTCTGCACGAATATGTGAGGTAATTCTATTTAAATAACTTTTATGAGCTAATATCACTACTGCTGTTTGTGCTTTATTTTGTTTGTCTTCCTCGTCCTCCCCCTGTACCCCTCCCCTCATGCCCTTCCTCCCACCCCTGCTGTGGCCATTTAAATGATGTGGTTGGAGCGGTGGGCGTGTCGTGAGCAGCGCGGGTGGAGAGATGAATTCCTCATAATTTATAGGTCTGCCGTGTCATATCGACCCCTGGAAAGGTCAGCCTGGCGAGGGACGGCCGCTTGTGGGTGGCCGGAAAGTTCACCCAAGGCTCCCCCTATCTTTCACTCACGCTCGTATCCCCCCTCCCCCACTTTTTTTTTTTTTTTTTTTTTCTTCTTCTTCTTCTACCCATCTGTCCTTGCGTCTGTGCTTCCCTACTCCTTCGCTACGTTCACTTTAACCCCCAATTTTTCTTCTTTCACTTTCTCTATTTCGCCTTTTTCCTGACTTCCTCATTTAAGTCTTCCTTTTCCCCATTTTCTCCCATTCTCATTTTTCTCTCTCCTCTCTTCTCCCTTGCTCTCATTTTAACATTTTTTTTTTCACCTCTTCGTCTTTCAGCATTTTCCTTTCATTCCTCACTCCCCTCCATCATGTACACCCTCCCTTCTCTATTTCTTCCATCCCTTCTTTTATTATCTTTCCTTTCTCCCCATCACGCTCCTCATACTGCTATCGCTTCTCCCTCCGCCCAACTTTGCCATTGGTACCATGTGTGGCTGCCCTTCACCTGTGTGCGTGTGCGTCAGTGTAGCGCTTCATTAGCTTAATTAATAAATAAATTTATGAGTGCAGATTTGGGGAAATATTTGCCTTCATCAAATAAAGAAAAATCGTCCTACTGAAATAAAAAGTGGAAAATGAGAAGTAAACATATAAACAGGGAAATGCGAAATTAAAGGATGGATGAGCCTTGTATATTTTAGGTTTTTGTTTATTTATTTGTTTTTTTGCAAGTAGTAATTCATTTGGTTTGTTGACCTGTTTCTATTATTTTTTTTTCCAGGGCGTGCTGTTAAGTATGTGTACCGTGTGTGTGTGTGTGTGTGTGTGTGTGTGTGTGTGTGTGTGTGTGTGTGTGTGTGTGTGTGTGTGTGTGTGTGTGTGTAGGTTTCGTTTTTTTTTTTTTCATGTACCTTGATAAATTACTGTATTTCACAAGTATCTTACCTAGAGTGAAGAGACCAATTTAACATCAGTGACTAGAAGAAAATAAATAAATGAGGAAATAAGTCAAACAAAAATAGACATATCGTCCATCTTACTACACAAAGGAGGGGGAAAAAAAAAAGGAACACATGGAAAAAGTAAATATGAAAAGCTGGTGTTTTTACCCGCCATGTTTATACTCTCGTGTTCATCATGGAAAAAAAAAAGTATTACCTCAACATACAGGAAAAATTAAGAGTTTAGAATTATAAGTTAGTTCTCTCTCTCTCTCTCTCTCTCTCTCTTTTTTTTTTTTTTTTTTATTTAAACAAAACTTAATACAAAGGAACATGTACCCAAAGGCGCACTGTCGTGTGCTACCTATTCTAAGGGTACTACAATCTATTTCTCTACAATATTTACAAGACTTAAAAATAGATAATATACAAGATGGTCAGCATGCAAATGGAGCACTATTCGTTTCACTTCACTAGCACTATTCACGCACTGCACTACACTGAGTGTCACGTCACAAAGAGTGTCAGAGGAGTTGGCAGTGTCTGTCTCCACTTATGTGCCATCAGTTTGACACTGTGTGTGTTCATCTCCTGGACGTGAGGCACCGCGGCCGTGAACAAGTTCCACATCCTGGAGACGCGTCCTGCGAAGGTGCGTTGATGCTGACACCCGTGGGATCGCGGCACCTCTACGGCGTCACCACCATTGAGCACCGTTCTCGTGCTCCGTGCGGTGACTCTTAGAGGATGACGCAGCCCTGCCAGATGTGGCACTCTTTGCACCTGTGCCTTATGGAACACTACGATCGCCGCCACGTCTCTGCGGTGTTCCAGTGAATCAAGGGGACGCTCAGGCTCTGGGTGAGGTGGTAGTGCAGCATCTACTAGCCGTATGGCGCGGCGTTGGATGCTGTCCAGTCTCCTTCTGTGTGTGGCGGCACAGGACATCCAGGAGAGAGCTGCGTATTCAAGGTGGGGCCGCACCTGTGCCTTGTACAGCAGCAGTCTCCCCTTCCTGTCGAGGAAACTGGCGATCCTTCTGAGAGCGGAGATCCTGTGAGAGGCTTTCTTGGCAATGGTTTTGACATGCCTGTCAAACCTCAGCCCTCGATCCACCTCCACTCCAAGTATCTTGACGTCATCTTGGAGTGGGAGAGCAGCAGCGCCAAAGACAACTTTCCTGCCATTGCTGCCATGGCGGCTGGGGACCGAGAGACAACCATTGCTTGTGTCTTCTCCGGCGCGAATGTCACTTGCCAGCGAGCACCCCACTCCTTTATCACTCGTAGCTGCTGATTGATGGCCTCAGCAGCCCGCCCACTGTCCTGGCGTGGATAGGTATAGGAGAGGGTGCAGTCATCAGCATAGGCCATGACTCCTGGCAGTAGCTGGAGAAGATCATCCACGTAGATATTCCACAGGAGTGGGCCAAGAATTGAACCCTGTGGCACTGATGCCTCCACAGGCAGGGACTCAGATGTTTGCCCGTTGACAACCACCTTGAGGCTTCTGTCCTGCAGGTAATTTCCCAAGAGTCGTAGCAAGCCACCCTGGATGCCTTTAGCACGAAGCTTTTCTAGTAATCCGTTGTGCCATACTTTATCAAAAGCTCCTGCTATGTCCAAAGCAACCACTATAGTGTCCTTGCCGTCGTCGAGGGCGTCCTGCCAATGCCTGGTGAGAAGCATCATTAGGTCGGAGGTTGACCTTCCAGGTCTGAACCCAAACTGTTGGTCTGAGAGGAGGGCATTGTCCTTGAGATGGCTACACACCACCTCTGCCACGACCCTCTCAAACACTTTACCCACCACTGACAACAGGGATATGGGTCTGTAGTTTTTTGGGTCCGTCCTGGAGCTTTTTGTGTACAGGAACTACTCGAGCCTCCTTCCACACTGAAGGCCAGACGTTTTCCCGTACACAAGTTGTGAAGACTTGGGTGAGAGGGGCAGCCAGTTCCTGGGAGCATCGCTTCAGCAGGTGCGGGCTGATGTCATCAGGGCCGGTGGCTTTCTGTGTGTCCAGCCCCGCAATAATCGCTTCACCTGCTGATGCGTCACCTCCACCATGGTGACAGTCTTCTCACATTGCTGGACCAGCTGAGGCGGTGGCTGCTGTGGATTCCCGACCTTCATTTTTCCAGCAAACAAGGAAGCCAGCAACTGTGCCCTCTCCTTACTGCTGGTGGCGACAGTACCGTCCTGCTTGCTGAGGGAGGGATGGATTCTTGGTGGCCAGTTCCTTGTTTGTCCTTAACAAGAGACCACCAAGTTTTGTTTCCTACGCCAGTGCCACACAGTTTCCGGCGCAGGCTTTCCTCCCACTTTTTTAAGGCCCACTTGCTGGTTACCACCATCCTCCTGCATGCAGCCCTGTGCAGGTCCTTGTTGCGCCGAGTCGGGTTCCTCTTGTAGCGGAGCCAGGCAGCATACTTTGCCTCGGCAGCAACACGGCAACGGTAGCCAAACCATGGCTGATCCGTCGATCTGGTGGTGTATTCCCTGTGTGGGACGTGGCGTCTCTGGAGGGCGAGAAGGTGAGAGGTGAGTGCAAGTGCTTCACTCTCTGCTCCTCCCTGTAGCAGAGTGGCCCATGGGGTGTGGGTCAGGTCGCGGCGCAGGAAGCCCAGTCTGCTTTGTTCCACAGCCAGATGGTGCGGGTGGTGGCCTCGTCCTGAGCCACGCCCACTTCCAGCTGTGTCAGTACAGCGTGATGGTCAGAGCTGCCCACGAGCCCCAGCTGATGACACTGAAGCTTGTCTTCCTGGTAGTCTGAGATGACAGGGTCTAATGTCCCTCCTCGTTCATGTGTGGGGAAGGTGACATGATCTGTCAGACCCTGCACCTCAGGAGATTCTCGTAGGCGTCTCTTTCCAGGTGGTGATTGAGATCCCCCACAATCAGCACGTGGCTGCAGCTGTGTGCCATCATCAGGTTGTCTAAGGTCTCAGTCAGGTACAGGAGTGAGTCAGGCCCTTGTCGCGGGGGGCGATACAGGGCACACAGCAGGAGGGCTGAGCGGTCTGCCAGCATTACTCGGAAGTACATCATCTCCATCATTGGAGGCGTGTCTATGTCGAGTAGCTGGGCCTGCATTCCTTCCTTGAAGCAGACAGCCACTCCACCTCCTGTTCGCTCCTGTCGGTCCCTCCTCACCCAGTGGGTGAAGCCCTGCATCCTGCCATACGTGGGCTCCACCTCACTGTTCAGCCATGTCTCGGTCACCACAACAACGTCTGCATTGTGTCGTTGCACACAGTTGTGGTATAAGTCTGCAAGGTTAGTCCGGAGACCACGGACGTTGCTAGAGACGACCTTTAGTTGGCGGCGGGGCAAGCTGGCTGTACCATGGTGAGGGATGGTAGTGAGCGAGGCCTGCTAGTCCGAGGTGGTGGTTAGGGTCCGCGGCCGACTGCTGGTACTGGTGAAGAGGTGGTCCACTGCCGCCCCTGGTTCTGATTCCAGATACCAGGCTGAGGAAGGAGTGGGCGAGGTTGTGGCAAGGACTGAAATGAAGTGAGGGGGTGGGCGGGCTGAGGCGCTGCAGGTGGGAAGGGTGTGGCTGTGTATCTTTCCACCGTAAGAAGCCGCTGTAGGAGACGCTCCTGACGTAAATCGTCAGTTCTGGCGTGGCAAGTAGCAGAAGTGTGTCCTTTCCGTGAGCAGTACTCACACACTTTTGCCTTGGCTCGCTTTTGTGTCTGCTTGGTGGCCTGGTGAGTCCTCTCTCTCTCTCTCTCTCTCTCTCTCTCTCTCTCTCTCTCTCTCTCTCTCTCTCT
>NC_059301.1:24223049-24230549 GCF_017591435.1 Portunus trituberculatus | reverse complement strand
GAGAGAGAGAGAGAGAGAGAGAGAGAGAGAGAGAGAGAGAGAGAGAGACTGATAGAATTAAGGTGTTTGTGTGTTTACGAATCTCTGAGGGAGGCTGACTTGACTTAGGGAGATGGGTGGTTGGATGGAAATAGATGAGTGGATGAGTGAGTAGATTGCTTGCTTACCTGTCTGTTTGCTTGCTTAATTGATTGATTATTTGCTTACCTGTTTGCTCTGTATCTGGGGCTTACACTGCGAAAACAACTTAAGACATAACGTAATTTATTTCTATTGTTGTTATTCTATACTTATTGCTGCTATTGTGGTCCGTATTCAGAAAAGCTTTGTTCTCACCACGCACGACTATTTTCCAAAGCCAGTGGAGATGATTAGCGTGGTTTTTAAGAGTGTTTCTCCAGTTAATAATGTAGAAATCTTGTCAATCCGCCTCTAGGACCGTAAAAACACCTTAAAAAAAAAAAATTCGTGTCAATTCAAATTCAAATTCAAATGAAGCGATTTGAGATAGTGGGGTGAAGCGCAGAGGTGTTGAAGAATACGTGCTTGTATTTCCTGTGACTTCTACAGACGACACCCACACGAACACACAGACACACAGACACACAAAGCACTATAGTTGTGAGAAATATGTTACTTTCCTGGACTTGTGCTGAGTTTACTGCTCTTACGGACTTGAATGGATTGCGTTCCTGAAGATAAATTACCGAACAGAAAAAAAGGATAAGTGATGGGAAAAAAAGAAACAGGAAGAAAGAAGGAGAATGAGGTGGACCCATTAGTAATAGTAAGGTTGGAAGATGTAGTTCGTGATGATGATGATGATGATGATGATGATGACGAATTACAACCACCTTCCCCTCATGTTCCTGTTTGTATGTTGTTAAATTCCTTAGCATTAAACTAGCTATTGTGTGAAATATTTTGATGTTTTCACTTTTTTTTCTTTTCCTTGTTCTTGTTTCATCGTTCGCTGTCATTTGGGCTTTGGTTCTACATTTGAAGGTCTGTTGTTCTTCGTCCTTTTTTTTTTTTTGGGGGGGGATGCTTGGAAATGATTTGTAGTTTGTTAATAGTGTTGCTTATTGTTGCTTATCCTGGTGAAGGGCTTAACGGATACGAAATTCCAGCATGAACGAAGAAAAAAAGGTAATAACTAGGAAAACTATAAATTAAGTGAAGAGGAGGACAAGGAGAGAAAATGCACGTAAACAGAAGAGAACGGAAAGAAAATCCAGAACAGAAAAAATGAGCAACACACACACACACACACACACACACACACACACACACACACACACACACACACACACACACACACACACACACACACACACACACCAATTTCTAGGAATAAAAGATCTGTGGATGTAGAGCGTCGAAACATTTAAGAATATCAGTTTTGTTTAAAAAGAAAAAAAGATCCTAGCAGTAATATTGTCCCTGGCATATTGTGAGAGGAAGGCAAGAGGTTTACTTGACAATGTGAGCCTAAAGACACTCCTATGGGACGCACGCCTCAGAAATTTCAATGAGCTTATACCAGAGTGGCGTGGGAGAGAGAAATTATTACGTGGGCTTACATAAGAATGCGTGAGAATAAGGAAGGAATAAAGGAGGAGGAAGATTTTACATAACATTACTTTAGAAGGAAGATAAAAGGAGGAAGACTTTATTCTGTAATGTGGGTAAGACTTAAACTACTACTACTACTACTACTACTACTACTACTACTACTACTACTACTACTACTACTACTACTACTACTACTACTACTACTACTACTACTACTACTACTACTACTACTGAATTTCGTATGTGAGACTAGGATAGCAAAGCTTCTTCTTCTTCATTCTTCTTCTTCTCTCTTCTCTCTTCTTCTTCTCTCTCTCTCTCTCTCTCTCTCTCTCTCTCTCTCTCTCTCTCTCTCTCTCTCTCTCTCTCTCTCTCTCTCTCTCTCTCTCTCTCTCTCTCTCTCTCTCTCTCTCTCTCTCTCTCTCTCTCTCTCTCTCTCTCTCTCTCTCTCTCTCTCTCTCTCTCTCTCTCTCTCTCTCTCTCTCTCTCTCTCTCTCTCTCTCTCTCTCTCTCTCTCTCTCTCTCTCTCTCTCTCTCTCTCTCTCTCTCTCTCTCTCTCTCTCTCTCTCTCTCTCTCTCTCTCTCTCTCTCTCTCTCTCTCTCTCTCTCTCTCTCTCTCTCTCTCTCTCTCTCTCTCTCTCTCTCTCTCTCTCTCTCTCTCTCTATCGAGGAGGAGGAGGGGGTGGAGGAGGATATTTAGGCGTTGTGGAGGAGGAAGGTGAAGGGCGGCTGACCTGAACGAGGGACATTAGTGTGTGTGTGTGTGTGTGTGTGGTCCATTGCTTCACTATCTAGAAACGACTCCTCCCTTCCTCCTCCTCCTCCTCCTCCTCCTCCTCCTCCTCCTCCTCCTCCTCCTCCTCCTCCTCCTCCTCCTCCTCCTCCTCCTCCTCCTCCTCCTCCTCCTCCTCCTCCTCCTCCTCCTCCTCCTCCTCCTCCTCCTCCTCCACGATCACTTGTTAGTTTTGGCATTCATTTCTTATACAGCTCATTCTTTCTTCTTCCCTTTATTCCCTCATTTGTTTCCCTTTCTCTCTTCCTCCTCCTTCCCTCCCGTCAATACACAAGGGACTCGCGGCCATTGATGAGCTGGTATGGGTTTTGTTATTGTTGTTGCTATTATTATTGGTATTATTGTTGTTGTTGTTGGCGGCTTGATTTTGGCTCCATTTTTTGTCATTATTGTTGTTTTTCCAATGCAGAATACAACATTAGTAGAGTAGTTGTGTTTTTTTGTGATTTATTGTTTTCAGTATGTTGTTTTATATCAGTATTTTGCATTTATTTTTTCTTCATCGTGAGTATATAAAAGTGGGTGATGTGTTCCAGTGCTTGGTAATAACGTGACGTGAATGAAAGGTGGAGAAGAACGTCGAAGAAGAGGAGGAGAAATAGAGAAATGGAGAATGGAGTGACATGATAAAAATGTTATTGCCTCTAATGGAAGTAAATGTAAGGTTGATCATTGATTCACTAACTGACTGATTGAGTTTGGGTTGGGAACATGATAACATAACAGAGGATGGAGATTGTGTGTGTGTGTGTGTGTGTGTGTGTGTGTGCTGTGTGTGTGTGTGTGAAAGAAGAGGAGTTAGAGGGCCATTGAAAGGTGAGATAAGATTAGGAACGAAAGCAAAATAGCGTGATAGGTGAAAGAAAATAACAGGCAAGGTGTGAGAAAAATCATGGTGTAGGAAGCAGGACAAGACTTGGGCAAATTGTATTGAAGGGAAAAAATCTTGAGGGACTGAAAGGGTAAGTAAAGGGCAGTGGGGAAGGGAAACAAGGAGGTAGATAGAGAACAGAGGAAAAAGATGGAGAAGGTCACCATGGAGGATACAAGACAAGGCCATGCAATATTTGAAAGAGGAGATATTTTGAGGTCAAGAGAGAGAGAGAGAGAGAGAGAGAGAGAGAGAGAGAGAGAGAGAGAGAGAAACACGTCAAGGCAGGTTTAAATCAGCTATAACCACTGATAATAAAGGTCAATATAAGAAACGAGTAAAACAATACACTCTAATATTGTAATTGAGCAAGTCTCGTAGGTCACACAGGAGGGGGGGGGAAGGAGGAAGGAGCGTGGCGTCACCTTCTGGATCGGTAACTCGTTGTGTCTCTGAACGAAGGGAAGAACTAACTTGGCACTGCTGTCGGTGGTGGTGGTGGTGGTGGTGGTGGTAAGGCAGTCGAGGGGGGCGGTGGGCCTAGTCGACACCACTCTCACAGCCACCCTTTGTTCCACCGCCTGCCTTGACCACCTCACACAATGCACGCCCCTTCCTCCTCCTCCTCCTCCTCCTCCTCCTCCTCCTCCTGGCACTTGAATTGTATTACGTGGTGGTCCCGTCACGTGGCTCTGATTGCAGGGAACCCTCGCACCAACTTCGTGGACTGCTGCTGAACCGGGTATCTCTCTCTCTCTCTCTCTCTCTCTCTCTCTCTCTCTCTCTCTCTCTCTCTCTCTCTCTCTCTCTCTCTCTCTCTCTCTCTCTCTCTCTCTCTCTCTCTCTCTCTCTCTCTCTCTCTCTCTCTCTCTCTCTCTCTCTCTCTCTCTCTCTCTCTCTCTCTCTCTCTCTCTCTCTCTCTCTCTCTCTCTCTCTCTCTCTCTCTCTCTCATGGGCATAAGTGAGTTTTATTTATTTATTTATTTATTTACTGTATTGTATTGTAATTTATTTTCTCCATCCTCCTCCTCCTTCTCCTCCTTCTCCTCCTCCTCCTTCTCCTTCTCCTTCTCCTTCTCCTTCTCCTTCTCCTTCTCCTCCTCCTCCTCCTCCTCCTCCTCCTCCTCCTCCTCCTCCTCCTCCTCCTCCTCCATTTGATAGTGACCATGTACCTCTTTTCTACCTCCCCACAACGCTATACCTTATCCAGATCACATTCCTCTCCCCCCACCATCTCTCCAACCCCCTACGCTCACCCATCAACTCTGCCAGTAATCTGAGGTGGAGTGGGAAACAGGGTAGGAAAGGAAGGCATTAAGGAAAGGGTAAAGTAAGGTGGTTATTAATTGATTATGATTTTTGTTGAGTTTCTTTGGAGTACTTTTCATTTTTTTTTTTTCTGATTGGATTAACTTGCAGAAAAATGGGAGTTGAATATTACTGTGTTGTGTAAAGGAAGTGATTCGTGTAGGTCTAACTAAATATGAGGAAATGTATGTTCTTATCCCATTTGTCTGCCTACAGTAAATAGATTTGTATGTAGCAATGGGATATGAGTGTGGGTATGTTTCATTAATTAAGGTACTGGTACGTGAATGCTTAAGAATGTTTGTTCCTGTTATTATTTTACAATCTTTTTTTTTCTTTTATTCCACATACTTAACTTATTATATATCACTTTGCAATTTTTTATTTTATTTTATTTATTTATTTTTTGTTTGTTTGTTTTCTAGAGTCGCAGGTTGTCGCCATGCACGTACAAGTTTCCTGCAGTTAGATCCATCCTTGCATATTCCTTTGTGACTTCTATTTTTTTTTCTACCTACCTTCCCTTGATTTCTTCTTCTACGTCTTTACGATCACATTCCTCTTATTACTTTACCCCCTTTTTCTTTCTTTACGATCTACATCATCACTTGTATCACCTCTTCTTAATTTTCTTTATTTATTCCTCTGACTCCAATTCTTTGCACTTCTACCAACCAACCTTCCTTGAATTTTGCTTCCACTTCTTCACCATCACATTTATCCTTTTCCTTTACCCTTTATCTTCTACATTATTACTTGCATCACTCTCACTCTTCTCTGTATTCTCCTTTATGACTCCAATTCTTTTCATTTCTACCTACCTTTCTTGATCTCTGGTTTGGCATCTTTAACATCACATTCCTTCTATTCTTTACCCTTTTCTTCTACATTATTACTTACATCACTCTTATTCTTCTCCATATTCTCCTTTATAACAGCAATCGTTGTCATTTCTACCTACCTTTCTTGATCTTTGCTTCTACGAGTTTACCATCACATTCTTCCTGTTCCTTTACTCTTTTCTTGTACATCACCACTTACATCACCTCTTCCTACTCCTCTCTATTTTTCTTCATTACTTTAATCCTTTCCATTTCTACCTACATTTCCTGATCTCTGCTTCTACTTCTTTACCAGCACATTCCTTCCACTTCTATACCCTTTTTTTTTATATCATCACTTCCGTCCGTCACATCTTCTTACTCTTCTTTAAACCCTTAGCACTGACGCCCACCAGTACCTACCTTCCCCTTGCTAGTGGAATGAGCAGACACAAGCAAGCGCCCTGCTGGTGATTCAGGCAGTGGGATGGATAGGATGGACTGGCAGGAGGCTCTGTCCAATCTCTCGTGTTTACAATATTCACGATAGTATTACGTGTGTTTATTCAGCGTGCTCAATACAGTCTGCCTTCGCTATAGGGGAGGCACAGTGTAAAGGGAGTGACACGGGTAAATGGTTGGAAACAGGGATATAGGGAGGAATAGGGATGGAGTTATGGGGTATGGGATGTGTGGTTAAGGGATCTGGTGTGTGTGTGTGTGTGTGTGTGTGTGTGTGTGTGTGTGTGTGTGTGTGTGTGTGTGTGTGTGTGTGTGTGTGTGTGTGTGTGTGTGTGTGGAAGGGTTTAGAGAGAGAGAGAGAGAGAGAGAGAGAGAGAGAGAGAGAGAGAGGTATGAGACGGGAGAGAAATTAAGGAAAGGTATGATGAAAGAGGAACTGCAGAAGGAAAGATAAAAAGAAAGGAAGGAAGGAATAAAAAAAACAGAGATTAGAAAAAAAAAGTAGTTTGGGATACCTCTATAGTGTGTGTGTGTGTGTGTGTGTGTGTGTGTGTGTGTGTGTGTGTGTGTGTGTGTGTGTGTGTGTGTGTGTGTGTGTGTGTAAGTTACCGTGCGCGCGTACCTGTGGAGTGACGGATGGCGGGGCGGCGGGCAGTGGGTGATTTGTGGCGTCTGGCGGGCTTGATTTGTTTACCTGTGCGAGATTCCACTGATTAGCATAGAAAGATAATATCGTAAATTTGGTGCTCTCAGAATTACGAGTCCCCGGCGCCCCAGGGAGAAGAGTAAGTGAGTACTGGCGCCTTATTTATGTATACGGGTCGTGGTGGTGGTGGTCAGTGTGTGTGTGTGTGTGTGTGTGTGTGTGTGTGTGTGTGTGTGTGTGTGTGTGTGTGTGTGTGTGTGTGTGTGTGCCTTAGAGTGAGTGAGTGAGTGAGTGAGTCCTAATTACACACACACACACACACACACACAGAAACAAACAAACACTTATGTAACTCTGAAATTTAACTCTAGCAAAAAAAAAAAAAAAAAGTAAAAGTAGGTAGGAGGAATCGTTAATTATGCATCAGACGATAAAAGGCGAGAGTGTAGGCGGCGAAAAGTGAATTGGTGGGTGGGCCCGAGTGTCGCGAGAGAGAGAGAGAGAGAGAGAGAGAGAGAGAGAGAGTGTCGGTCAGCCAGTCAGATAATCAGTCAGTTAGTCAGTCCACCAGCCAGCCAGTCAGTCCACCAGTCAGCCAGCCAGCCAGCCAGCCAGTCATCCAGCCAGCCAGCCAACCAGCTAGTCATCCAGCCAGCCAGTCATCCGTCCAGCCAGCCAGCCAGCCAGCCCACACGCGCGTTTCACTTCACTACTCAATCACAGTTTGGTTATTTGATTAAGTGAATGGGTTGCCACGGGTCACGAGAACACTTCATCATTTGTTGCCGGGTCATGTTCACCCTCAAATCTCCCCCTTCCAACCCCCACCATCACCATCACTCTCCACCTGTCACCACCACTACATCATCCATCCCCCCCCACCCTCCCCTCAGCCTGCCTTTCCCACACCACCCCATCTCCTACGCCCGTCACCTCACTTCTCTTCCCCCGTCTCTTCCTACTTCCCAAACATCATTTATACATATTAGGACGCAGCGTCATCTATCCTCTCTCTGTACGTCTG
>NC_059301.1:24178049-24195549 GCF_017591435.1 Portunus trituberculatus | reverse complement strand
AGAGAGAGAGAGAGAGAGAGAGAGAGAGATTCAGGCTCAGTAAAATAAGTAACAAACATTGGTTATGAGCTAATCCTACCTCTCTCTCTCTCTCTCTCTCTCTCTCTCTCTCTGTGTGTGTGTGTGTGTGTGTGTGTGTGTGTGTGTAGCAACAGTAGCAGATGTAGTAGTAGTAATAGTAGTAGTAGTAGTAGTGATAGTAGTATTAGTAACAGTAGTAGTAGTAATAGTAGTAGTAGTAGTAGTAGTAGTAGTGGTGGTGGTGGTGGTGGTGGTGGTGGTGGTGGTGGTAGTAGTAGTAGTAGTGGTAGTAGTAGTAGTAGTAGTAGTAGTAGTAGTAGTAGTAGTAGTAGTAGTGGTAGCAGCAGCAGCAGCAGTAGTAGTAGTAGTAGTAGTAGTAGTAGTAGTAGTAGTAGTAGTAGTAGTAGTAGTAGTAGTAGTAACAGCGTTAACATAAACTAATGTAAAGAAAAGGCAGTGAATTAACTATGAAAAGAAAACCGAATAAAAAAAAAACAGCAGGAAATTGAATTGGATCAGCAACCGCAACGAAAGGGGAGGAAGGAGGCGCAGAGGGAGAAGAGGAAGAATAAGAGCAGGAGAAGGAGGAAGAGGAAGAGGAGGAGGAGGAGGAGGAATTGTTGTCGCCTCGAGTTCTCAAGCCTCAATAGGAGATTATGAACTTGGGAGCTCATCACTCAAGAGCCGCGGGAGGAGGAGGAGGAGGAGGAGGAGGAGGAGGAAGGCATTACGTTGCCTCTCGATTTTCCAGATGAGGAGGCCACTGGAGGTGTTCTTGCTCACTCCTTCCTTCCTTCCTTCCCTCCCTCCCTCCTCCCTCCCTCCCTCCCTCCCTCCCTCCCTCCCTCCCTCCCTCCCTTTTCTTTCTTCCTTTCTTTTAATATATCCTTTCTTTATTTCTTTTTTCCTTTCCGTATTTCCTTCCCTCCTTTTTACCTTCCCTCCTTTCTTTCTTTCTTTCTTTTTTTTTCTTCAATTTTTTCTTTCTCCCACTTCCCCTTTTGTTCTTTTTTTGCTTCCTCCATTTCTCCCTTTTCTCGTCTTTTAAGTCAACTCTCTCTCTCTCTCTCTCTCTCTCTCTCTCTCTCTCTCTCTCTCTCTCTCTCTCTCTCTCTCTCTCTCTCTCTCTCTCTCTCTCTCTCTCTCTCTCTCTCTCTCTCTCTCTCTCTCCTCTCCTCCTCCTCCTCCTCCTCCTCCTCCTCCTCCTCCTCCTCCTCCTCCTCCTCCTCCTCCTCCTCCTCCTCCTCCTCCTCCTCCTCCTCCTCCTCCTCCTCCTCCTCCTCCTCCTCCTCCTCCTCCTCCTCCTCCTCCTCCTCCTCCTCCTCCTCCCTGTGCCACATTCAAAATTAACTGCATTCAATTCTTTTTATGAGATTCCACTTTTACAGCAAATCTCTTAAGACTTCTTGCGACAAAAATGCAAAGAAAGATACAAAGCAATATATATATATGAAGGGAATGCCGAGGAGAAAATTTTTGAATATTGTAAGGAGAAACACAAGATTCTACACATTTATTTATTTGTCTTTATTTCTCCCTTCTCTATGCTTTGAACTTTCTTGTGGTTTGATATTCTCACGTCTGCACTTCAAAGGAGGAGGAGGAGGAGGAGGAGGAGTAAGAGGAAGAGGAAGGGGAAGAGGAAGAAGAAGAAGAAGAGGAGGAGGAGAAAGAGGAGGAGGAGAGCAGATGGAGTGGGAAGGAAGTGTAGAGAGGATTAGGAAGAGTGGACCAGACATGTTCTGTGTGTGTGTGTGTGTGTGTGTGTGTGTGTGTGTGTGTGTGTGTGTGTGTGTGTGTGTGTGTGTGTGTGTGTGTGTGTGTATTTTATCCTTAGTTTCAGATTTTTTTTTTTTCTTTTTTGTAATCTTTTTTTTCCCAAATCTTGATCGTAAGTTTGAAAAAAAAAAAAATTAGGTGGAATGAGAAGACGAGATAAGGATTAGAAGATTAAAGAAAACAAAAAGGAACGGAATAGGAAAAAATAAATGTCACTAAACTATATTAATTGAGTAAATTAATTGAGGAAAAATTCATTAGTATAAGAAATGAGAGGAAGAAGAGTCAATATTTGAGTAGTAATAATAATAATAATAATAATAATAATAATAACAGCAGAGCAACAAGAGAGAGAGAGAGAGAGAGAGAGAGAGAGAGAGAGAGAGACTAGGGGAATAGGGTCATGTTATAATGCACCATAAGAAATTAGGTGAGGACTCCATTTAATTACAGGTGTGTGCCCTCGTACCTGCACGCGATGGCAGGTAATCTCCCCTCCCTCCACTTTTTGCCTTCCTCTTCCTCTCCTGTTGTGTTCCTCTTACCTTAATCTCCCTCCTCCTGCTCTCTACTTATTACCTTGCGTCAGTTTGTGCTGCGTCGCTCTTCAGCTAATATACAGGTGAACAATGCAGAGCTGGAGTCCATTGATTTTATGAAGAAATTTGTAAATCAGTGGGAATTACAAATATATGGATGAATAGGTGGATAGATAGATAGGGTTATATTTGTGAATTCTCTATATACTTTTTGATATAGATGCACACGAATTTATAAATCATTGTCCTTAAATGGTAGTTTTTAATTAGTGTTGTTATCTGTGCCGTTATTTTCATCTTGTATATTCATGTTTGTATGTTCTATAGCTAAGGCTGTTATTAACTCCTTTGGCAACGATTTATGTATGTATTTGTGTTATCTTTAAATCTATGTATGTATGTATATATATGTGTATGGGTCTCTTTATAATTGATATTGTTCTGGTTTTCTTTTGTGTGTTTTTGTATATGCAATAAGAAAAGCAAGTCAGGTTCTATTAGAAGTGGGTATTTTCCTGAGGTAACGTGGACTAGACGGACAGTTAGCAGATCTGAGCTTATAGTGACTGCTGTGTGTTTTCTACAGTAGTCCTTGTGTGTGATTGCGTGAGGTGCGTGTGTAGTGTTACGTGAGTGTTGGAATTTATCATTAGCGTGTCAGGGGGCCTCTCAGGATGTAACAGTGTGTGTGTGTGTGTGTGTGTGTGTGTGTGTGTGTGTGTGTGTGTGTGTGTGTGTGTGTGTTTCACTGTTTGATCTGCTGCAGTCTCTGACGAGACAGCCAGATGTTACCCTACGGAATGAGCTCAGAGCTCATTATTTCCGATCTTCGGATAGGCCTGAGACCAGGCACACACCACACACCGGGACAACAAGGTCACAACTCCTCGATTTACATCCCGTACCTACTCACTGCTAGGTGAACAGGGGCTACACGTGAAAGGAGACACACCCAAATATCTCCACCCGGCCGGGGAATCGAACCCCGGTCCTCTGGCTTGTGAAGCCAGCGCTCTAATCACTGAGCTACCGGGCGTGTAGTGTGTGTGTGTGTGTGTGTGTGTGTGTGTGTGTGTGTGTGTGTTTACGATTTACCAATCTGTATATGTATTTTCGTATCTTAAATTAATGCTATATACTGTATGTATCTGAGTGAGATATATATATATATATATATATATATATATATATATATATATATATATATATATATATATATATATATATATATATATATATATATAAATTCAAAACGGTGCGTGGAAATAAGCTATATTTTTCCTTGCAAATTAATTTTTAAAATGGTGCACTCATTTTCCACCGAAACTCATTATGTGAAAACCATTTATTCATAAATCAAACAAGGGAAGCTAGCACAAATTGCAACGTTAAGTATTAAATAGCAATTAGATTAGCCTAATTAGTCCTGAAATGAAATTATTAAATCACCATACACTGACCCTAATAATTTAAAGTAGAAAAAGGTAAACCCATACTATCTTTCTTCCATTCTCTTTATTTTGACTTCTCCATATAAAATTTACAGCCTTTTGTTTATCCTTCTACTCTTCTTTTATCTGTCCCTCTTTTCCTCCCTTGTTCCCACTCCCATATCTTTAACCCTCACCCTTCATTCTTCCTTTCCTATCCCATTCCTTACTATCACTATTCCTCCCTTCCCTCATTCACTCCCCTCCTTTTCTGCCACCCACACGCTTCACCATTCAACCATTCCTCTATATCTCCATACCTTTACCTCTCCTTACCCCTTCTCACCCCCTTTCCCTTCTCCCCACTTCCCATCCTCCCATCCTCTCCCCGGGACACGACTGATTGGGTGTATCTTTCCAGGTGAGTGAGTGAGAGCGCGGCAGGTGAGAGGAGAGAGTGGTGCCGCCCTCTGTGACCTGTGCCCCCTTGAGGTAGGTGACCCGAGAAGGAGCAACAACCCAGCGCTGATTTCAACAATAAGGGTTACCGATCTGCCCTTGTATCTCTATCCAGTCAGGTGTGGCGTCGCAGGTGTGATGCAATCGGTGGTGGAGGATCTGAGGTTAATTTAGCAGGTGTGGGGATGTGATGGTGGTGGTGGTGGTAGTGGTTGTGGTGATGGTGGTGGTGATGGTAGTAGTGGTGGTGGTGGTGTGTTTAGAAGATGTGGTTTTGTTTGTGGGTGTATGGTGTGGGTGGAATCTCTCTCTCTCTCTCTCTCTCTCTCTCTCTCTCTCTCTCTCTCTGGTGATAATGGTGGTGGTGATGGTGGTGGTGGTAGTTTGAGTTTAGTTTAAGAAGTGTGGTTTTGTTTGTGTGTATATGGTGTGGGTGGAATCTCTCTCTCTCTCTCTCTCTCTCTCTCTCTCTCTCTCTCTCTCTCTCTCTCTCTCTCTCTCTCTCTCTCTCTCTCTCTCTCTCTCTCTCTCTCTCTCTCTCTCTCTCTCTCTCTCTCTCTCTCTCTCTCTCTCTCTCTCTCTCCTTTACATTCTTAAATCCTCGGTTCAGGACAAAGCGGCAAGGATTGAGTGCAATGTATAGATTTGTTTGGTTTTTGCGGCAGTGCATTACATACTTTTATTATTCATTGGTTTATTAATTAAGTGATGAACTGATTTATTTGGCTGTGGCTGTGCTGCTCATTACGCCTTTGTATGTATTCGAATTTCCTCTGTAATTTAATTTGTAATGCGGTGGGTTAGAGAGAGAGAGAGAGAGAGAGAGAGAGAGAGAGAGAGAGAGAGAGAGAGAGAGAGAGAGAGATTCCACTTTATTTATCATGCCCTCCTCCCTCCACCAACATTTATATATATTCGAGTGTATGCATGTATATTTTTGTACTAATTGAAGTCCACTAATGATTTAAAGCATATATACTCGTGTACTCTCTCTCTCTCTCTCTCTCTCTCTCTCTCTCTCTCTCTCTCTCTCTCTCTCTCTCTCTCTCTCTCTCTCTCTCTCTCTCTCTCTCTCTCTCTCTCTCTCTCTCTCTCTCGATGTAAAATTCGCCACTTATTTATGTAGGAATTAAAACATTTCCTCCCTTTTCAATGTGTGTTTTTTTGTACAGGAAGAAACAAGTTATTCAAGTCCGGTGATTTTGTTTTTTCCAGCATAAAATCAGTGGATTCCTGTACGTGGATTCATGAATGGTGGTGGGTGGGGTATGGGAGTGGTGTAGTTGCATGTATGTATGTACCTAGTTGTGGTGTGAAGTGTGCACGTATGGTTGTGTTCTTTTGTGTGTGTATTGGGTATTTGGTGAGGGTGAGAGAAAGAATGCCATCGAAAGAGCTTTTGTGGTGGTCGTGGTGATGCTGATGGAGGAAATAGATAGTTGTCGTGGTGGTGGTGGTGGTGGTTTGGGGAAAAAATGTTTTATTATTGTTATTATTGTTATTATTATTATTATTATTATTATTATTATTATTATTATTATTATTATTATTATTATTATTATTATTATTATCAATAATTTAATTTTTACTGTTACATGTTATTATCTATTTATTTGTTGTGAGAGTGGGGAGAATATTTTTTATCTTTATTTATTTATTTATTTATTATTATTTTTTTTTTGTGTGTGTGTGGTCCTTGTGATTGTGGTATTTGCAGTAGTACTAGTAATGATAGCAGCAACAACAGTAATAGTAGTAGTAGTAGTAGCAGTAACAGCAGCAGCAACAGCAGCAGCAGCAGCCATCTAATCTACAAGTTACTGAGGATTAATTCGGAAAGCGTGATATTAATTTTTTTTCGCTTTTGTTTGTATATAGGTTTGCCATTGGAGAGAGAGAGAGAGAGAGAGAGAGAGAGAGAGAGAGAGAGAGAGAGAGAGAGAATGAATTCGAGTATTTGCTCTCGACAATTTCTCTCCACGCTACGTATACAGAAATAATTGTAAGGTAGTGGAGGGCGAGCAGAGGGGCGTTGGCACGAGGGGCTGCCGAGCGCACGGAGATTACGAATAAAGACCCACTTTTTGAAGCTATGATGAATATTCAGGAGTAAAGAAAGGACAACTTTTAAATAAAACTCCGGTAAGAAGTTGTAATTTTCTCTTGTAGGAAAATGTCCTCGAGAAACTTCCCAGAAAACAAATGTTCTCTTCATTTTAAAGTCGAGGCACACACAGACACTAGACACACACACACACACACACACACACACACACACACACACACACACACACACACACACACACACACACACACACACACACACACACACACACACACACACACACACACACACACACACACACACACACACACACACACACACACACACACACACACACACACACACACCACACACACACACACACACACACACACACACACACACACACACACACACACACACACACACACACACACACACACACACACACACACACACACACACACGGTATCGCATATTGCTAGTTTCTTCTTAATTTCTATTTTCTCTTCTCGTTTTTGCGTTGCCGGGTATTCTCATCCTTCCCTCTTCTTCCCTAAGCCAGACTGGCATACATTACCGGCAGGTTATTGCATTTTTCCCTCCAAGACAAATAGGCCTACGCAGAAGGAGGCCTACCCTGAGTGGAGCGTCTGCTTATTGTCGTGGGTTAATCTTCTTAGGACTCTGGCGGAGGCTGGAGAGAAGAGGCTTGCGACGGTACTCTGGCTAATGGCTCCTTCCTGGAACCACCCGAAGACCTGAAAAGTTTGGCAGCACAAGCTTTCACAAATGTCCGCCCGCCTATCTACCCGCCTGGAACGCACACCCACCCGTCTATTCCAACGCCCTCCCGCCCTCTTGCACGCCCGCTCACCTTTAACTTCCTACGGCGGCACAGCACTTCCAGAGGTTAAGGTGGGGAGTAAGAGAAGGAGAGAAGAGAGGAGAGGAGGGGGACAGGAAAATAAAATAAAATGGTGAAATGAGTAAATTGGAAAACGGGATGGTCGTCGGATGTGAGTGAATTTTTAATGAATAGCTCAGGTTTCTTTTCCTGAAGAGGCGGCCTTGGAGTGCTCGGGTGTGAAGGAACGTGTGCGCGCCCCTGAAGGGAGTGAGGGAAGAAAGTTAGGCTAATACCACCTGGGGAGTGGAGTCTGAGTGGTGCTGGAGGACTGTCACTTCTCTTTGCCTATCCAGCGCGTATCATGTGGAGGTGGTTGAGTGCTCATGAGGTCATGTGTTGAGTGGAGGGCGTGGGTCGTGATGGCTGCGGCAGGGGCGTGGCCTGGTCGTGGGGTGATGGGAGGGAAGGGGCGGGGGAAGGGTGGGGTTAGGCCTCAGGGGAGTGATCGATGGCTCACTCTGCCTCCACTAATGAGGCGGCAACGCTTTTAATTCCAGACTTTCGTTATCATTAACCGATACACGCGCTGCGCCGCCCTCCGGAAGGCCGGGCGAGGTCAGGGCAGGTCAGGTGGGACAGGGAACGAGATCGTATGTAATATAGGTAAGGTCATGTCAATTAGTGTGATGAGGAGCACGTTATTAGGGGAAATTAGGAAAGTGATATTGTAAATCAATGACGAGACTACCTAGATAATTATTTTGAGCAGGTAAGGGAACTCTCAGGTAACGAAGCGGGAGCATATAGACCATGCTAAAAGGGACGGTTGGATATTGATGAAAAACCTCCCTCATTATTCATCTGCTTGTTACTCTATATACTTACGTCCGCGGCGGAGGCTCTCGTGAACAAAGACAAGGTAAAATAATGGCAGAGAAGAGCAATTGGAAGGTAGTATTGGTGGTGCTGTTTTGTGATTTATTTAAAGTATTATTAGTGTCTGAATTTACATGTGTGGCTGAGTGAGTGGGTGATAATTAGACAGGTGGAGGTGGCCAGGTTTTATCAATAATATATAACAATTAGCCTTAGATGAATGATACTTTTAAATACATCCAAAGGTAATCATGTACACTTATGTTTGATAGTACAGGTAGATAGATGTGGCAGTGTATGTATCTATATGTATTCATGTATATGTAGCCACGTGTATACATGCCTAAATATCTTAATCACATACATTAGTGATTCATAATACAAAAAATTTATGCGACTGTGTGGACCTGTGAAAAAAATGTATATGTTACTAGTGTAAACATAAGTGAACAACATATCTGATTGTTTCTGCCTGTTTAGTAGTATGTATGTATGTATATCTGAGCCAGTGTATACATAAGTGTACAACCAAATATATGCTATTATTTCTACATGTCCAAGTGTTTATACTCATGTATATGTTAGGGAGAGTATACATTTCTGGAGGTTTAATGGAGGGAAGGTGAGGAGGGAAGTATGTTTATGTATATATGTATGTATGTATGAGGGAAGAGTATACATTTTCAGTGGTGTAATGGAGGGGAGGTGTAGAGGGAAATGTGTTCATGTGTGTATGTATAAGGCAGTGTATACATTTTTGGAGGGTCAGTTTGGAGGGAAGGAGGGAGGGAGGGTGGGTGGGTGTGTGTGTGATGCGCCGGGCCCCTCCCCGACTCACTGCCGATAATGAGACCAATCTGTGGTGCCATGGCAACCAGTCTTTGTTTACCATCCTCAGTCCAGAGCCACGCCCGGGCCATCTCTCTCTCTCTCTCTCTCTCTCTCTCTCTCTCTCTCTCTCTCTCTCTCTCTCTCTCTCTCTCTCTCTCTCTCTCTCTCTCTCTCTCTCTCTCTTCTTCCTCTCACTACTTCACTTCACATCACTACTACTACTACTACTACTACTACTACTACTACTACTACTACTACTACTACTACTACTACTACTACTACTACTACTACTACTACCACCACCACCACCACCACCACCACCACCACCACCACCACCACCACCACCACCACCACCACCACCACCACCACCACCACCACCACTACTACTACTACTACTACTACTACTACTACTACTCTCTCTCTCTCTCTCTCTCTCTCTCTCTCTCTCTCTCTCTCTCTCTCTCTCTCTCTCTCTCTCTCTCTCTCTCTCTCTCTCTCTCTCTCTCTCTCTCTCATTCCTTTTCATTCTTCTTGTTCATTCTTCGACACTTGTTTATGTCTTCCTTGCAGTTCAGTTTCCGTCTGTTTGTCTTCATTCATCCTTTCATTTTTTTTTCTTTTATTCTTTTTGCCTTTTTGGTATATATTTCTGTCTTTATTTGTGACACTTCAATTCTTTTTGTTTTATCCTCATGTTATTTTATCTTTATTTTTTTTTTTCATCCTTTTTTTAATCTATTTATTTTCCTTGGTTCTTCTTTTTAATATATTTTGTTTTTTGTTCGTATTATTCATATACCTGATTCATTGCCTGTCTGTGTGTGTGTGTGTGTGTCTGTCTGTCTGTCTGTCTTTGTTCGTTTTCTTTTATTTGTCAGTATCTCTCCCTTTATCTTCCAGAGATTTTTTTTCGTTTGTATTGAAGTTTTTTTTTTTCTTCCTTTAGTCTAATTTCCTCCTCCTCCTCCTCCTCCTCCTCCTCCTCCTCCTCCTCCTCCTCCTCCTCCTCCTCCTCCTCCTCCTTCTGATTTTTCTGCCGAGAGGAAATGCATTGTTCTTCCTAAGGGTCTTGTTTCCTGCTTATTTTTTCATCCATTGCTATTCATTTACTTTTTTTCCCATTTTCTTTATTTTTAATTCAGTGTTTTCATCCATTCATTGTTTTTTTTTTTTTTTTCTTCATCAAAGTCGAGTTGAGTGAGTAGGATTTGTAGCAGTGATTTTTTTTTTTAATGCTCTTTATTGTTGTTTTATTATTATTATTGCTTTTTTATTATTTCTAGGTTATGAATCTTTATATATATCTATATATCTATCTATCTATCTATCTATATATATATATATATATATATATATATATATATATATATATATATATTTTTTTTTTTTTTTTTTTTTTTTTTTTTTTTATTTTTCCAAACATTCATTGTTCTCCTTAATCCTCTCTTATGATCTCTCTAATACTTAATCGAACGCTTACATGTCTAATTATCCGATTTCTCTCTCTCTCTCTCTCTCTCTCTCTCTCTCTCTCTCTCTCTCTCTCTCTCTCTCTCTCTCTCTCTCTCTCTCTCTCTCTCTCTCTCTCTCTCTCTCTCTCTCTCTCTCTCTCTCTCCTCCCTCCCTCCCTCCCTCCCTCCCTCCCTCCCTTATGTATGTATCTATCTAATTTATCTAGATTTTCACATCTGTCTAACTGTCTGTCTGTCTGTCTGTCTGTCTGTCTGTCTGTCTGGCCGTCTGTCTGTCTGTCTTCTGATCTTGATTTGAAACACAAAGGTTGGTAGTTTGAACGTGACACCGAACATTGCATTAGCTCTACTAATGAATTGCGTGATCAGTAACTCTACACTAATACACTGCTAATTATATCGCCGTTTTTCCAATTCGGGCTAATTCAGATATTCAGACAGAGAATAATTTTCTGTGTGTGCACATAGTTCGATATAATGGTGTGTGTGTGTGTGTGTGTGTGTGTGTGTGTGTGTGTGTGTGTGTGTGTGTGTGTGTGTGTGTGTGTGTGTGTGTGTGTAATTCACCTCCTGGGTCGTCTGCTGGTCACCCAGCCAGTCTTCCCCATTACGGAGCGAGCTCAGAGTTCATAGACCGATTTTCGGGTAGGACTGAGACCACATCACACACAACACACACCGGGAAAGCGAGGCCACAACCCATCGAGTTACATCCCGTACCTATTTACTGCTAGGTGAACAGGGGCCACACATTAAGAAGCTTGCCCATTTGCCTCGCCGCTTACCGGGACTCGAACTCGGCCCTCTCGATTGTGAGTCAAGCGTACTGACCACTACACTACGCGGTGTACCACTACACTACGCGGTGTGTGTGTGTGTGTGTGTGTGTGTGTGTGTGTGTGTGTGTGTGTGTGTGTGTGTGTGTGTGTGTATATATATATATATATATATATATATATATATATATATATATATATATATATATATATATCCTCGAGACACATTGCATAACATAATTGAGAACATTGATTTTTTAATGTGATGAGTAATATATTATTATAGAAATGAATAATGTAAACACTAAAATTAAGATCAGTCACGTTCATATTAATTACACAAATTACGTTATATGCCATATCAGATTTCTTTTGAATATATTGGAATACATAATTATGTATGTTGTACACTGCTTACTTGTAATTCTGCGCTTTTTTTTTCTGAAATTTACATGAAAATAACGAATATTTGGTGTGGAATGTTTTTATTTGTTTATTTATTGTTGTATTCAAAGGGCATACGTTTTGATGCAAAATTTACGTGAGTGAAAATGAGTGTTCCCAGCGCGGCCAGGCGGCAGTGACGCACGGACATAATGGCAGGGGAGCCGCGCCGCGCCGCCCCCTGCTGCCGCCACGGCTCCGAGTGGGCGAGATTGACGCACAACATTTGCTTTTTAGTCGGCGTGGGTCATTACGGGAGGGGACGAGCGCAGTGATTCAAGGCTGTGACGTCATGTTTTCTATTAGTATTTCTGTATGCATGAGTGTTGTGAATATAGGGCGAGTGACGCCTGTAGCTGATCCTCCGCCACGTCATTGAATGCTGCTATATATTGTTTGCTCCATCCTCGACACAGGCTGTTGAATTATTTATACACGTTTTAGGATAGCTTTATTACATTTCTTCACAATGAAATATGTTTTCCATGCATACAGTATAGAAAATGTAGGCATGGCAATGAAAATTTCCTTTACAGTAAAACAGAGAGAGTTGACCAGTCACATCACGTATTCACACTAGAACTAATGAATCTATATACGTAAGTATCGTTAAACGCTTTGTATCTATTTGAAACAAATTCCTTTGTATTTTCTACATGATTTCAATATTTTTTGTAAGGGCATCAGTGTTTTCTGTATGACATTATTATTTATTTACGACTTTAATATATTATGTATTACTTTTAATGCTATTTTGTTATCAAAATATTTCTTCATTTCGTCTGATAAAAGATTATTTGTAAAAGCCATACCTAGTAACCCGTAAATTTTCTGCTTGGGAGACGCTTGAAATAAAATACCACCACAGTGCATCATTACTTGTAACAAGTAAACATTGGCAGGTGTTTGGACACGCGTGTGAGAGTCACTTCCTGCTGTGTCGTATTTATGTTTTATTCCCTGACAGGTGTGAGGTGACCCAAGGGATTGCTCCTCCTCTTTCTCTTCCCTGCCTGTGTTTTATTATTTTGCTAGTGTCCAGTTTATTGCGGTCATTTCTTCGCGTGTTCTCTGGAGTTGATAAGCGGCTTCACTCTGACCATCTTTCTTTGGTATAGAGTTACCACACCTGCTGTCTGTGAGTATCACTGCTCGTCTCACTCGCTCTCTGTACCTGCTCATCCTGCTGTGGATTTCTTCATGCCCTTTGATCTCTTGCTCCTCCACTTTTTGCTTCCTTTGCCACTTCGATCACTTACTTCTTGGTTTTCACTTCATTTCCACTTATCACACTGCCTCACTTTTCCAGCCTCCATACTTATTACTCTACTTTCTTAACTTCTGTTATCATTTACTTCCTGGATTGCATGTCACTCATTTCTATTTCTTTTTTATTTTATCTATATCTATGGTCTACATAATTTATATTTTCTTTATTCTGTTTCTTTTTTTTTTCTCTTTTTTTTCCCCTTACATATAGCTGTACATATTATTATCTATTTTCTTTCGTCTCCGCCTCACTTCTTTCTCTTTTCGTTATGCTTTCCTTTTACGTTATATAATTTTCGTTTCTGGTTCTTTTCAACCTTTTTTTCTTTCTTTACCTGCTTTACCCGAAGTTCTTTTTATGTTTTCTCTCTCTTTCCTCCCAGGAAGATGTTAGATTTTCGTGTACATCAGTGTGTGTGTGTGTGTGTGTGTGTGTGTGTGTGTGTGTGTGTGTGTGTGTGTGTGTGTGTGTGTGTGTGTGTGTATGACGTACAAGGAAATGTGCACATCATACCAGAGTTTCCGGGAAGTGCGTCACCTTTGTCCACACCTGTCCAGCCTCGCCCTCCCTTCCTGCCGCCCGCTGGAGGAACTCACCCGCCCCCCCGTCAATTCATTTCTCAATCCCTGCATTGTATTTGTTTCGCTTCTCCCTTCAACTCCACAAGTCTGAATTTACGTTTTTTTTTATCTTTCTTTCTTTCTTTTTCCAGTATTCGAAAGACAGATAAATGGGAGATGATATTTTGTTTATGGCGTGATGTGAAAGTAGGTAGACACATGAGAAGGAACGTAGCCAGGGTAAAAATGTAGAAAAAGCCAATAGATCAGTGGAAAGATAGACAAACTACTTCTAACAGGCTGTAGTGGAAGTTACCAGTGTTTCAAGTTATTTCGTATATGTATTTTTTTTTTTTTTTCATCCCCAATCAAACAAATCAAACAAAGGATTTAGATATCTCTTGGTGCTTGGAGTTCCGTGTAAATCTTTATTAGAAAAAATGCATATCAATATTTATTTCTCTTTCCCTGCAAGACTCCACTCAGGGTACGCGCAGCACTTCTGGCTCCTCCTAAAGTGACACGAACGAAAGACACGGAGTAAAGAGACGTGCCGCCAGACTAATCGCTTCAATTATTATTAAATCGTACGAAGAAAACATATATTTCTCTTCCGATATTCGTGAAAAGAGAAAGAAAGAGAGAAAGAAAAAAAAAGAGTCAGAGAAAGAGGAGCATGTGCAGAGAGTGTACGTAAGTGTGTGAGTCGTGAAGAGTCCGTAAGAAACACGAGCCACATCCATCACACGAACTTCTTTGAACTTCTTTGAGAACCTAAATACAATACGAGGTGCCTTGCTTTGGTTGTCAGGAGAAGGCGATGGAACACTCCTGGGTATATTCTCTCTCTCTCTCTCTCTCTCTCTCTCTCTCTCTCTCTCTCTCTCTCTCTCTCCAACAGTAAGTGCAGATTCATGCCTTTTCTTTGTTTCTCACTCTTTTTTAAAGGTGTTCATGCTTGACTTTTTTTTCCTTTCATCTATTTTGGGTCCTGAGGTGGTGGTGGTGGTGGTGGTGGTGGTGGTGGTGATTATTGCTCTGATTCTGCATGATTTATAACTGTCGATATGTTGGCATTGTAAGTAGTCATTTACTAACACACACACACACACACACACACACACACACACACACACACACACACACACACACACACACACACACACACACACACACACACACACACACACACACACACACACACACACACACACACAAACACACTATTGATTCATACAGTCCCTCCCCGGTCGTCAATAATTCTGTCAGATGAAGGGTGAGTCGCCACTTGTAAGAACCTCCGCTCGTTTTTTTTTTTTTTTTTTTTTTTTTTTTTTTTTTTCTTCGTCTTACTGCTAAATACTGTACCTCCTTGGTTCACACACACACACACACACACACACACACACACACACACACACACACACACACACACAGAGGACACACACACACACACCCTGTTCACACACACACACACCTTGTTGTCCCACCTGGTCACAGGCACAAGATCGGAAATAATGAGCTCTGAGCTCGTTCCGTAGGGTAACGTCTGGCTGTCTCGTCAGAGACTGCACCTCTTCGCCTGAAACGTTTTGCTGTGTTATCATTCTACACCATGCTTAGGAAAAGAGAAGAAATGAAGAAGGAGGAGAAGAATAGAATATAAGACAGAGATAATGGTGAAAGAAGCATTATACGAAACTTGAGGGAAAACGTGATAGTGATATGAGGACAGAAAGAGAGAATGAGTGAAGGGAGTGAATGAATTAGGTGGAGGAGGAGGAGGAGAATGAAGGAAGGAGAGATATCGGATTCAGCAAGATTGGAAATTAAGGTTATAAACTTGCGCAAGGGAATTAAGGAGAAGCATTTCGTCAAGAGGTTTTAGGGCGTGCGTGACGGAGGGTGGCCAGCCAGGGGGAACGGCAAGGAAGGAAGGGCGGATGGGAACGACTCATGAACGGCTAATGAATATCCAAGAGAGAGAGAGAGAGAGAGAGAGAGAGAGAGAGAGAGAGAGAGAGACCAACGGCAATGATGGTAAATTGCATTGTCATGGGGAGGTAACGATGGAAGGAGAGGAGGAAGTGCGGAGTGAGCTGTATGCGTGAGTGGTGAAGGGGCGGTGATGAGGAAGAATTTGTGGCAATAGTAAGGTTAGGTTTGGTTAGGTTTGGTTTGGTACGTTTAGTTTAGTTTGGTTTTGGTTAAGTTTGGTTTTGTTTTGTTAGGTTTGGTTAAATGTGGTTTTGGTTTGGTTAGGTTAGATTTTGATTTGCTTTATTTAGGTTTGGTTTGATCTGGTTGGAGTGGTGGTGGTGGTGGTGGTGTTGGTGATGGTGGTAGTGGTGGTGGTGGTGTTGGTGGTGGTGGTGTTGGTGGTGGTGGTAGTGGTGGTGGTGATAGTAGTGATGATATTTTTGCTTGTACTTTCTTCTGAGGGTGTTCGCAGAGTAACAATAATAGTAAAGAAATAGTTATAGGAGTGGTTTTGATTGTTGCACTTCTGGTGGTAGTTTGAATGACCTCTCACAAACTTTAGTGGCAATAACAATTGTATTAGTCGTAGTGGTAGAAGAAGTAATAAAAGTTGGTAAGATCACGTTCCTTAAGTGGCAGAAGACGAATAACTTTTTTTTTATATGATACCTGGAACACCAACGCTAAAAATAAATACAAAACTTGGTAAAGAAACAAACTACACCAGAATTTATTCTCTCTCTCTCTCTCTCTCTCTCTCTCTCTCTCTCTCTCTCTCTCTCTCTCTCTCTCTCTCTCTCTCTCTCTCTCTCTCTCTCTCTCTCTCTCTCTCTCTCTCTCTCTCTCTCTCTCTCTCTCTCTCTATATATATATATATATATATATATATATATATATATATATATATATATATATATATATATATATATATATATATATATATATATATATATATATATATATATATATATATATATATATATATATATATATATATATATATACATTCCCTTACCATCCCCCTTACAGACCAGTGGTACAGTGGAACCATGCGTGCCTTGGGATCCGAGGGGTCTCCAAGCGCACGGGTTCGAATCCTGTCCACGGTCCGAGTGTAGGTTGGGCTTCCTCACTCGGGGCAAGGGTTTCATAGCTGGTGGGCTTTGAGGTAGGAGGTGCCACAAAAAGTATCCCCTTTAGCCCATAAATTCAAGTGAAAAGCCCACATAGTATAAAAAAAAAAATACCACGATCCCCTAATATATATAGAACTACAGATCAAACATAAGATACACATAACACCTACTATTACTTTTAACCTTCTGCTACCTTCCCCACTCACTTTGATGGGAATAGTGTTTACCTAGACATGTCAGGCACCGGACACGTGTTAGGTGTCAGGTGCACGAGCTCAGGTGTGTGCAGGTGTGGGGAGACATGACACGCCTCCTGTGTGTTGACATTCCCAGGATCCTTTGCTGAATGCCTGCCTTCCCTTTCCGATTTCCTGCTGCGAGAGAGAGAGAGAGAGAGAGAGAGAGAGAGAGAGAGACGTCATAGTGCTGTTAAAAGTTTATGTATTTGAATTAACACCATTTTTGACACGTTTCACACACACACACACACACACACACACACACACACACACACACACACACACACACACACACACACACACACACACACACAGAGAGAGAGAGAGAGAGAGAGAGAGAGAGAGAGAGAGAGAGAGAGAGAGAGAGACCCCACGGTGTTGTCAAAAATTAATGTACGTATTTGAAACGACACAATTTTAAACACGTTTCCCAGAGAGAGAGAGAGAGAGAGAGAGAGAGAGAGAGAGAGAGAGAGAGAATGAATCAAGCGGAAGTGTCACAACCACAACTCCTGCGTGACCTGAACGTGCTCACTAAATCTGTCAGGCGGAGTTATTCACGGCGGGTCACCTTCCCTTTTTTGTGTCTTTTTATTGTGATTTGATTTGGAATTTTTTATCCACATTTTTTTTCCTTTTTCTTCACTCATGTTCCCCGTTAATTCGTTAGGCCTGTGATAGGTTAAGAAGGAAAGAAGGAAAAAATAAATAGTAATGACGTCGTGATTTCTCTCTCTCTCTCTCTCTCTCTCTCTCTCTCTCTCTCTCTCTCTCTCTCTCTCTCTCTCTCTCTC
>NC_059301.1:24165549-24173049 GCF_017591435.1 Portunus trituberculatus | reverse complement strand
CGTTTTTCTTTAAATTTTATGTATCGTCTTAGTTGATATGCACCTGGTGGCTGCCATCCTGTGTGTGTGTCAGGGTGTGGGAACACCAATGCCACGTCAACCTATGCTGTGTCTGAATAGAAGTCGTAAAGCCATTCAGATCGTTGAGACTGCAATGGTAAAACGTTTGGGTTTTGTTGCCTTTTAGCGCCAAGTGGCTGTCGTCCCCTTGTGGAGATCCTGCCGTCTCACGCCTCCTCCATGGCCGGCGGTACACTCGCCTAGTTTAAGACGAACATTTCTCATGCTTGAATGCACTAACCTTACGCCTTAGTAGTCCGGTTTGTATAAATCACGCATCTGATGGCTTTCCTATCCCTCAGGAGCCATAAATACGAGTAACAACTTCCGAGTGGACACGTAACGTTACTTTCTATCGTTGCCTTCCATTCAGCTTGCTCTCTTGTCGCCTGCGACAGCCCAAGTGTTGCCTCACCTCGCCCCGCGCCGTCTGGGCCGCAGAGGCCACTCTATACACGCGGTCAACGGCCATGTCATCACTGGAGGAAAAGAACCAGGACGGGCCGCGCCATAACTAGTGTAGTGAAGCCATAAAGAGCGGGTATAGCTGCTGGACGGCGCCATGCAGTGAGCCGGCCGACACCACGTGGTTGTCTGGCCTTCGTTTCCAGCCAACACGATTTCCAGCTGTTTTGCGGCCACCTTCACACACACACACACACACACACACACACACACACACACACACACACACACACACACACACACACACACACACACACACACACACACACACACACACACACACACACACACACACTGCACTCTCCGTCAGAACACTTTTCCCTTTTCCTTACGATAACTCAATGAGACTGTTATTGGCAAAACGTAATGATCTAGTGTGTGCTTATGGATTTGGTTGGCAGAGAGAGAGAGAGAGAGAGAGAGAGAGAGAGAGAGAGAGAGAGAGAGAGAGAGAGAAACAAATATAGACAGATTGGCAGTCAGGCATACATAAAGACAAAACACAGACAGGTAGACAAAGGACACATTAACCAATATTTTTTGTTTTTTTTATCAAATTTACTCTGTCATTTTATGTGTATGTATTTCCTTTTTATTTATTTATTTTTATTTCATCATAATATACACATTTATTTCTCTTCTTTTTCTTTCTTTTCTTTTATTACTATTATTGAATTATTTCCCTTCCGTGTTACAAGGAGGATGGTAGAGAGAGAGAGAGAGAGAGAGAGAGAGAGAGAGAGAGAGAGAGAGAGAGAGAGAGAGAATGTGTGTGTGTGTGTGTGTGTGTGTGTGTGTGTGTGTGTGTGTGTGTGTGTGTGTCTCACCATGTTCTTGTCTTGTTAACCCTCGCTGGCCTATCCTCAGGCTGGCCACGTCTCCATGTTCTCTTTGTTCTTCTTTCTCTCTCTCTTCTTGTTCCTCCTCCTTTCTGTGTTGCTTCTTTCTTTCTTTTCTTTTCCTTTCATTCTTCCTTTGTCATTTTTTTCTTTTCTATTGTTGTTGTTGTTGTTGTGCTTTGGTGGTGATGGTGGTGGTGGTGGTGGAGGTGTAGGAATTGCTTTTGTTATATTGTTGGTGGTGAAAGTGGTGGTGGTGGTGTATTTGTAGTTGATGATGGTAGTAGTAGTAGTAGTAGTAGTAGTAGTAGTAGTAGTAGTAGTAGCAGCAGCAGCAGTAGTTCACATTTACGTCATGTTCTTGTGTTAAAGTTCAGGATGAGAGAGCCGCATTGAATATATCATTACACACCCCTTCCCTCTCCCCTCCTCTCCCCCTAAAACAAACAATTGCACACACACACACACACACACACACACACACACACACACACACACACACACACACACACACACACACACACACACACACACACACACACACCTCAGCATACACTCCCCCTCTTGATTCCTTTCCCTCCCTCTTCCCTGCATTGATTATTATGCTTTGTATATTATTGGTTCTTTTCTTGTGCAGCTGAGAGGGGACTATGCTAGGAAGGTAGTCATGATGAGAAAGGGAAATGCCAAAAAGGAAGAAAATAAAAGAAGTAGGAGGAGGAGGAGGAGGAGGAGAAAAAGAGCAGATGTGGAGTGTTCGATAAGATTACGAAATAAAAGAGAGAGAGAAATGTTAGTGACGGATGAATTATAAATGAAAAAAAGTCAGATTTATATAAAAGCGTAATAAAAAGTAGCTCATGTATATAATTTCAGTATCATGATTATGTAGCCTGCGTTCGTACCACATGATATCTGCCTATTTTGTGTTCTTTACCTATGTGTCACTAATTATGCTTACCTGTAACGGCTGCATAGGGAGCTAGTATTAGATTGCTCAAAAGTTTCATAATTGCATAACCAAGAGGTACTTACCGCCCACTCGTCTTGTTACTTGAGTATAAATAGTAATTTGTAAGTAAATGAGTCTGATAATGTAGGTAACACACACGCGAACACGAGAGAGAGAGAGAGAGAGAGAGAGAGAGAGAGAGAGAGAGAGAGAGAGAGAGATATGTAAGATTGCACATTTTTCCTCGTATGCCTTTGTAATGCTGGTAATCATTCTCTTCTTTTTCTTCTTCCTTCCCTCCTCTCTCCCTTCATTCCATTCCAGCGTGCGTCATCATCCTCTCACCATGACATCACCTGCACCTTCGTCACTCGAGTATGCCTCACTTCCTCCTTTACACCATCCGCCCTTTTCCTCCTTATCCCAAACCCTCTCCCTTCCCCTTCCCCTTCCCCCATCCCTCTTCCACACCCCTTTCACCCCATCTTCCATCACCATCACCATGCTAAGATGTTCCGCTAATCAGAGCCGCCTCATCCATCTCACCCATCACCACTCACCACCACCATTACCACCGCCATCACCATCATCACTCCCCTCCATCACTACCCTGACTCGTCCTCGTAATCGAAAAAAGTAAGCCAAATAGGTCTTCATTGGTGTCACAGAGGAGCGTACATGAATGACATACAAGAGCAGAGGGACGTGTAAGGGCGCTAAAGATTATAGATACAGGATGCGTAGGATATTCACGGACATATGGTGGGAGTGACCTGTAAGCGCCGCCGAGGATTTGTAGAGGGACCACCGGGGGACCTCCTCAGCGGGGTGCGGGGCATTGAGGCGTGAGGGAGAGGGAGTAGGAGAGAGAGGGATAGGAGGGAGAGGGAGCAGCAGCAACCTCCGCTTCTTTGTATGTACACCAGTGATAAGCCTTGTAAGGGAGGGAAGGAAAACAAAATCAATCACGGCCCGTATGTTAACTCCCTGTGTGTGTGTGTGTGTGTGTGTGTGTGTGTGTGTGTGTGTGTGTGTGTGTGTGTGTGTGTGTGTGTTTTCATTTGTATGTCATGTGTGGGTGTGCATGAGTGCGTGCGTGAGCCTCCCTTTCCCTGCCACACGCACCGGCACATGATTATCAGCACGCACTGGACTCTGAGAGGAATGCCCCGTGTTCTCCGCCAACTCCTAAACAGTCTGGCCACAAACACCACGACCCACCGCTGCTCTCCTCCTGTATCTTCACCGTAGAACAGAAGGTTGTGTTTAGTTTTCGTGGAACGCCTGTATGAATCCCTTCAATACTGACACACATTTTTACCTAGAGATTTGAATACAATTAGACCACTTTATTGATAGTAGGAAGGGTCTATGGAGGTCATGGATCAATGGCCAGGGTCTTCACTATTTAATCCCCCCACATAATTTTTTGAAGCTGTATAAAATCACCAAATTGTATAAGCAGAATAGATATGGAAACGCGTCCTGGTACTGAATGGATTAATTACCCAGTTGGTGTTATATCTGGGGATGTGAGGTGGAAGCCAGTAAAATGACGTTGCAAAGATTAAAGTACAGTGTTATTTTATGTATTTTATTTATTTATTTATTTCATGTAAACGCTGTATATTTAATATCAACTTATTAAGATTCCTTGTACTGCTTTCCTGTCTTGTCTTCTGTAGCTACGTAGGTGTGGAATAGTCAAAGTCAGAAGTCTCATAAGATTTTGCCCACATTTTTTATGTATTTAATGTTTTCCTTCAGTTTCCAGGCATATGATTAGCTGGCAATCTCCTTACAAAATTATCTGCAGATCAAACGGTTTAACAGTGAAGGAAGACGCTAAATGTAGTAAAACGGAGTGCAGATGTCCTTGTCCTTGGTTGTATTCTTCTTTCTTCTCTCGTTCTCAAGACACACGAGAAGCAACACTGAAAACACACAGAGACTAGCAAGAGAAAAGGAGAACAAACAGCTGCAGACATTTTTTCCCCCTTATGAGGAAGGAGAGCAGGGCAAGCAAGCTGTCTAGTGCTGCCTGGAAGATCTGCTGCACACTCCACACTCTTGCTATTGAATTTTGTTTTGTAAATTCGAGTAATGATATTGTAGTCTTTTATTTCCTAGAACTTTCTATAGAGTATCTGACTGGAATTTGTGGTATTATGTAGGTGAATAATGAGCTTTAACACCTGCCTTGGAGCGTTCTTGTCAATGAAGATATCATAGCAGAAATAGATTAACACAGGAGTTTGAACTAGTTGTGCCTTGACGTCATAGATGTCAGCACGTGATTTACCGGCGTGAGTCACTTGAAATAAAAACTCCAGGTGCCGTTAATAGGTTGACGTCACTTTTTCCTCCCGGGATAGAACCGAAATCCATTAGTTAAAGGTGTCCTCTGGTGTGCTCTGTGAAGTACTACATCAACTGTGCAGGTTTGATGTTCCCCCTTATACTGTATCCTGAAACATGCTTTTCACACACACGTACATGAAAAAAAAAGGGAAAAAAATGCGATGTACATGAAACGCATCGTTAGTAGAACGCGTCTTTTACCTTTTCAATGGGTGGCTCAAAAATTATCCTTCATTTCAGCAATCCTTTACATGTTCCTCGCACTTTTCCATAATCCCTGCATTTTTTATCCTTTCTCCCTCGACATGTTCCTTTCCTTCTGGGGAAACCATGGATTTTTTTCCCCTCTCTCTCGGGGAACAACAGACACATGATTGCACCGAGACTGGAGGACCCCCGCCAGGGACTGACTTTTACACCGGTGCTGGCAGAGAGAGAGAGAGAGAGAGAGAGAGAGAGAGAGAGAGAGAGAGAGAGAGAGAGACTGATACCTACCTCTCTTTTCAGGTGTGTATCTGGTGGAGCCATGCCTCAGCCTCTGACACGGTAGGGTGAGTGTATACCAGCACACACACACACACACACACACACACACACACACACACACACACACACACACACACACACACACACACACACACACACACACACACACACACACACACACACACACACACACACACACACACACACACACAGAGAGAGAGAGAGAGAGAATTAACATAGTAGGTACAGTTTTCAACCCCCCGTCCTTGGTAGCTTAATGTAAATTGCTGATAAAACTTTTGTTGTTTCCCCGAGGCGGCGCGTTGCGTGTGTTCGGCCGTGTGTGTTTTAGCAAGTTATGAGTTTTCGTGCATCGGGAGTTCCGTGTGTGTGTAAAAAGCACGATATATCCAATACTTTGCCCGTGTAAGTAAAAGGCGGGTGTGTCCGTACATGTAAGGGTTATTCTGGTATGACTGTGTGTGTGTGTGTGTGTGTGTGTGTGTGTGTGTGTGTGTTGAATGAGATGATGATACAAAAGTGTTTGTCTCAGTAACTTTTGGAAGGATAAAACGTGTAGATGCTGTTAATAGAAATAATAACAAAAATAAGAATTGATGGGTAAAATAACGTTCTGGCGCATGTAATAGAGAGAGAGAGAGAGAGAGAGAGAGAGAGAGAGAGAGAGAGAGAGAGAGAGAGTATTTTTCGTATGTATTATAGAAACAGCATAATATTTTAGACATCAAGAGATAAATACAATTGATTATTAGAGTTGAATGAACTTGATTATTTTCTCTCACCTCTATTTCTCAATCTATTCTTCCTCCTATGTCTTCTTTCTGTTTCCTTTTTTTTTCTGTATTTTCCTTCTTTTCAATTTTCCACTACTATTCTCCTCTGCTAGCGAAACTACTTCTTTTCTCTTAAACCCTCACTTTGTTCTGTTTCTTCTCCTTTCGCGTTTGTCCCCTCTATTTTTCCATTTTCCTCACTTTTAACTCTCCTCCACCCCTTTCTTCCTATCATCTCTTCCGTTCCCCTTTTACGAGCACCTTTCCTCTTTATCCACACATCCCCTCCGCCTCCGCCTCCGCCTCCACCTCCACTTCTCTTCTCTTCTCTCATCATCAATTTTTACACTTCCCTCTCTCACATCAACTTGTCCTCTCCCTTCCCCTTCCCCCTCCCCATCTCCCTCCCCCTCTCCCTCCCCTCAGTACCTTATAACGCACTTCATCCAGAAACTAATGTATGCACCTGGGTCTTTGATAAAAATGTGTGTGTGTGTGTGTGTGTGTGTGTGTGTGTGTGTGTGTGTGTGTGTGTGTGTGTGTGTGATGAATATAAAAAAAAGAGGGTTAAAAATAGATGTTCTAAAGATTTTTTTTTTTTTTCCTTTTATCATTTATAGTACCATTTACATTTTAATTTGTGTATGGTATTGATTTTTCTTTTTTTTTTTTTTATATATATATATATGTAGTTTATGTGCTGTACAATAAAGGAAAGTTGTGAAGTTTTGAAGTTGACAACAAAACTTATATTCCTTTACCTTCCCTTTCATCCTTCATGTTTTCTTCTTCCCCTTCTCTTCCATTTTCACTTCCCTTTAGATACACCTCCTTTTCTATCCTTTCTCTCTCATATCCATAAAGTTTTGCCCCTCTAACATTTTCCTTTCCCTCTTTCTCTTCGTGTTTCCCTATTATCCTCATCGTCATCTTTCTGCTTTCTTTTATAGTCTTCTGTTTCCTCCTCTTCCTCGTTATTCTCCTTCTATACCTGCATTTCCTTAGCCAGTGCCGGCATCAAGGTGTGTATGGCAGGCGCAAGAATCAATTACAAGAGGCAGGTGTAGATGTACTTGGTGTGTAGGGGGCCACTCAAGCATCCTCGTCCCTCCTGCTTACCTATCCCGTACCTGGTTAACCTGAAGCGCCCTTGAGAGAGAGAGAGAGAGAGAGAGAGAGAGAGAGAGAGAGAGAGAGAGAGAGAGAGAGAGAGAGAGAGCATACAGGATAGTAGTCTTAAAATAGTAAAAGTTATGACGTATTGTGACTAAGGAATGCGATTTATGGAGGTAGTGGTTAGATAGTGTGTGTGTGTGTGTGTGTGTGTGTGTGTGTGTGTGTGTGTGTGTGTGTGTGTGTGTGATGTATTTTACACTACTACTTTGTACACTGAAATATATGACTTGATCTCTTATTATTTATTAGCACAAAAGAAAATAAAGAGGAAAAAATAATTATTGCCATTGCTTAAAATATATGAATAAATAAATCATCTTAACATATGTAAGAAAAAAAAAAAAAGAGAGAAACTGTAAGAATCCAT
>NC_059301.1:24150549-24163049 GCF_017591435.1 Portunus trituberculatus | reverse complement strand
TGTGATATTTGCGACGAGAGAGAGAGAGAGAGAGAGAGAGAGAGAGAGAGAGAGAGAGAGAGAGAGAGAGAGAGAGAGAGAGAGAGAGACTCGTATTCAGAAATCCTTTGCTCTCTCACAACTATTTTCAAAGGTCACTGAGATGATTAGCGGGGGTTTCAAGAGAGTTTTTCCAACATACAATGTAGAAATCGTGTCACTCTGCCTCTAGAATCATAGAAAAGCACCATAAAACACTCATGTAAATTTAAGTAAAGCCTTTTGAAATAATGGAGATGAAGTACAGAAGTGTTTGAGAATATGAGCTAAAGATACACACACACACACACACACACACACACACACACACACACACACACACACACACACACACACACACACACACACACACACACACACACACACACACACACACACACACACACACACAAATTCTTCTAATTTTCAGTACTCATTAGTATTATAAAGAAAGATAATATTTCTATTAAAAAAAAAACAAATATATTCCATGTCCTTTATCACTATCGTCCTTGAAAATTTTGGCAGGAAAGAGAATATTCTGTTAGCCAAAGAAAGAAGTAGTGAAGGGGATGAGAACGAAAAGCTATCAGCCTCAGAGGGAAAGAAAGCAAGGAAGGGAGGGTAGGAGAGAAATTGACGCAGAGAAAACAATTGTGAAAGAGGAGCAGGAGGAGGAAAAAGGAAAGGAGGAAGAGATGGTCCTTCGCTTCGCTGAGAGATTGTAGAAAAGGAAAGGAAGAGAAGAAGAAAGATTTGGAGGAGGAGGAGGAGGAGGAGGAGGAAATAGGAAGACCGTGGCTGGAGGGAAAGGGATGAAGAGAGAGAGAAAGGGAATGAGAAGAAGGAGTAGAGAAGAGAAAGAAATAAGAAAAGGATATGAAAAGGGAAATAGGTGAAGAGAGAAAGGGAATTAGGAGAGGAAGTGGATGAGAAAAAGAAATAAGAAAGGGGTATATATAGGGAAAGGGGTGGAGAGAGAAAGATGATGAAGAGAAGTGGAGAGAAAAAAAAAAGAAAGGGATGTAAAGAGGAAGAAATAAGAAAAGACTGCGAAAAGGGAAATGGATGGAGAGAGGAAGGAAATGAGAAAAGGTGGAGGTGGCTTGTGTGTGTGTGTGTGTGTGTGTGTGTGTGTGTGTGTGTGTGTGTGTGTGTGTGTGTGTGTGTGTGGCTGGGAGGTGACTGTGGGCCCGATAATGTCTATATCTTATTCGACATTGAAAACAGTGGCTGGATGGAGGAGCGTGTTTGGCTGGATGGAAACTGTGTTATTCCGTGGGATATTTTTACAGCTTGCCACAATCCTCTTTCCTCCCTCACCAATTCAATTTCTCTCTCTCTCTCTCTCTCTCTCTCTCTCTCTCTCTCTCTCTCTCTCTCTCTCTCTCTCTCTCTCTCTCTCTCTCTCTCTCTCTCTCTCTCACTGTTTGATCTGCTGCAGTCTCTGACGAGACAGCCAGACGTTACCCTACGGAACGAGCTCATCATTATTTCCGATCTTCGGATGGTCTGAGACCAGGCACACACCACACACCGGGACAACAAGGTCACAACTCCTCGATTTACATCCCGTACCTACTCACTGCTAGGTGAACAGGGGCTACACGTGAAAGGAGACACACCAAATATCTCCACCTGTATGTGTGTCGAACCCCGGTGTGTGTGTGTGTGTGTGTGTGTGTGTGTGTGTGTGTGTGTGTGTGTGTGTGTGAAAATAGCGATGATGATGATGATGATGATGATGATGATGATGATGATGATGATGATGATGCTACTACTACTACTACTACTACTACTACTGCTGCTGCTGCTGCTGCTGCTGCTACTGCTACTACTACTACTACTACTACTACTACTAAAGAAGAAGAAGAAGAAAAAAAAAGAAATGGTGTCGTAGAAGTAGTAGTAGTAGTGTATTAGTAGTAGTAGTAGTAGTAGTAGTAGTGTATTATTATTATTATTAGTAGTAGTAGTAGTAGTAGTAGTAGTAGTAACAGTAGTAGTAGTAGTATCAGTAGTAGTAGTAGTAGTAGTGGAAGTAGTAATATTTTGTTTTCTCTTCTGTTTTTCGTTATTATTTTTTTTTTTATCCTGGAAAAGCATAAAGTGAAGAACGGAAAGGAGAAGGAACCCAGAAGAAACAGGAGGAAGAGGAGGAGAAGGAGGAAGTAGGTGGAAGAGGAGGAGTGTAAAAGGGAAGAGAAGGAGAAAAAAATGAAAGCTGAAAAATAATACTGAATCAATGCTGACCTTGATGAGGATTTGGACAGATCGCGTGCACCAGACAGCTCCTTCCTGTGTCCTCAAAACACACACACACACACACACACACACACACACACACACACACACACACACACACACACACACACACACACACACACACACACACACGGTTATGGTATTGCTTGAGGGCTTACCTGTGGCTGAGGCTGACATAGAAAGAGGAGGAGGAGGAGGAGGAGGAGGAGGAGGAGGAGGAGGAGGAGGAGGAGGAGGAGGAGGAGGAGGAGGGGACACTACAGAAGAGGTGACATTGTGATTATAACTGCTTATCATTCTTGAAGTACTTATGAAAATACTAAAGATTTCTATGTAAATATTACTTGCAAGTCGAGAGAGAGAGAGAGAGAGAGAGAGAGAGAGAGAGTTGGACAGGTTGCCTCACTCAATTTTCTCTTATCCTATGCCCACTTGTAGACATCCTTTTACTCTCTCTCTCTCTCTCTCTCTCTCTCTCTCTCTCTCTCTCTCTCTCTCTCTCTCTCTCTCTCTCTCTCTCTCTCTCTCTCTCTCTCTCTGGGGAGGAGATAAGGGGAGTGTGGGAATGGGGGTTTCTTTTTAGTTTTACCAGCTTAGCTTCTTTCTCTCTCTCACTCTTTTCCCCTCCCTTCCTCTTCGCCTCTCCTCTCTTCTCTGCCTTTCAGCTCTCCCCTCGTCCCTTCCCCTCGCCAGTAGCCTGCAGCCGTGAAGGAACAGACGCCTTGGTGGAGTTCTCTGGTAGCACTATGAAGGCACTTTCTACCTCTTTCTCCCTCTCTTTTTCCTTCATCTTATGACCAGAAATGTATTTTTTTCTTTACCTTTCTAGTTTTTTTTTTTTCGTTTTCATGTTTTTTTTTCTCTTGTATGTGAGATTGTTTTTTTTTTAGTTTTTTTTCCTGATTATCCGATTTGTTGTGGTTTATTTTTTTTTTTTTTTTTTTTTTTTTTTTTTTTTTTTTATGTGTGGTGTTTATATTTGAGGATCTTATTCGGACCTTGTCTCTTCTCTCGTCTTCCTTGTCTTTGTTTCTCATTAAAGTGTCAGTGCGCGAGGATGGTCAGGTTTATGAAGGAGGCGTAAATGCTTCTGATTTACATATGAATCGTAATTTATCTCTTATTAAGTGCACCAGTCCAGTTAATTTGGTTCAAAATTCGACTAACACGCTGGCCTAATTTCCACCGTGTTTTGGGATTTTTTTTTTCTTATTCTTTATCTAAAATCTTCTGATCTGCCAATAATCTGTGAGTTATTTGTCTTTTGATAGCGAATGTCACCAGTCACCAGACCAGAGGAGTTTAGAATATGGAGAAAATATGAAGCACAGTGGAAGTCAATATAGAATGTCACTGGACTCCTGACCACGACTGTGCTACATTTACAAAGGGTATATTTATACTGGAGCGCAATATTGTAGCACGGAACGAACCCCGAACATTAACAACTAAACTCTAGAAGGAGAAAAATCAAACTTTTGTTAAATTTTCTCATCAGTTAAAGAGAAAATTATGAGGCGACATGATTCAGGTCTTCCAGGTGATTAATAACTTTGGATGGGACGTTCGCTGAGTGGAAAAAAGAAAATGATAAATTGACTATAAGTAATCATATGCCCTTGAAGTTTGAACACTGCATGGCGGAAGTCTTTGAATAGCTTTCCGTCAGATGTTATTTTATGGCTCAGTAAAATATAGGTTGAGGAAAAAAGCAGTATTCACATGCATGAGTAATATGAATGATCGCATTAATGTATCTGCTATTTCCCTTTACCTCCTCATCACTGGCGAAAAAAAGGAGAAAAAGCTGGTAAATATAGGAAAGCGTGATTACTGTTAAATACTCGTCGTTCTTCATAGAAATGCAATTAGTATGAGCTTATCACTTTTTTTTTTTTTTTTAACTCGCCACTTCATTCATGCATTTAGTAGAGTCCTTTAGTGCATCTCCTATTCGTGTTTTATTTTTTGGGGGGAGGAGGATTTGTGATGGCTATATCCAATTCTTTCCTTTCCTTGATACATGAAAAGAAAGAAACTACAACATATGGAAATGGTAAAGTTTCTGTAACCTTATTTTCTGGTGTTGTTTTCCTCCTCCTCCTCCTCCTCCTCCTCCTCCTCCTCCTCCTCCTCCTCCTCCTCCTCACTCAGTATTCCTGGGGTGTTTTCCTGCGGGTCCTCACACCAAAAGGCGGAAGAGATCCCTGCTGACATTAAAACCATCTCAGGTGGATCAGTGAAGGTTGGGTGGGGAGGCTTTGGCTGTTTGTGGAAGGGCAGGGAGAGGAAGGGGAAGGGTGGGGATGAAAGCTTGGGCATGGAGAGAAGTAAAGGGAGAGGGAGAATTGAGCAGGAAGAGGAGGAGGAGGGTTGACCTGAGTCGCCCACTACAGCTGTGTAAATATTTAGGCTCTCGTCTCCCTTAAGCACGTCACGACTAAAGTGTCTCTCCCTTCGTCTCCCTCACTACTACTCCCTTCCTTCCTTCTTTCTTTCCTTCCTTCCTTCCTTCCTTCCTTCCTTCTTTCCTCCTTTCCATCCTGCTTTCCTTCCTTCCATCCTTCTTTCCTTCCTTTTTTTTCTTTTCCTCCTTTTCCTTGCATTTCCTTTCCTTTTTTTCCTTCGGGCTTCATACTTTTCTTCGTTTTCTTCCTTTCTTTACTTTCTTTTTCTTTCCTTCCTTTCTTTCATTCCTTGTATTTTTGTACACTTCACATCCGTCCGCGTGTCTTTTCTTCCCCTTCTTTCAATCCTCTCCTTTTCTACCTTTCTTTGTTTCGTAGACTTTTTTTTTTCGACCATTCCGTTTTCTTTTTCTTTTTTTCTACCATGTGGGCTTTTCACGGGAATTTATGGGCTAAAGGGGATACTTTTTCGGGTACCTCCTATCTCAAAGCCCACCCGCTAGGAAACCGTTGCCCCGAGTGAGAAAGCCCAACCTACACTCGGACCGAGGACATAATTCGAACCAACCCGTGCGCTTAGAGACCCCTCGGACCCCAAAGCACGCATGGTTCCACTGTACCACGGCGGCCCCTTGTCTACATTGCATCATTCTTAGGTTTTCTCTCGTTATTCTATCTTTCCTTTTGTCTTTCAATTTCCACTTTACTCTCCCTTCCTTCAGTTTCACACCGTAGTTCTCTTTAATTATTTATCCCTATTCACATCTTCGTTCTATCTACTGCATTTCTCCTTCCATTTCTCCTTCCATTTCTCCTTCCATTTCTACTCCTTTCTTTTATCATCCAACTCACCCTCACAAACAATCACAAACGACACTAATTAATTCGTAAACTTTCCTCAAATTACTACCATGTATTTGTCCTTTCCATTGCTGTATCCCACGCTGTCATTAGAAGCAAATAAAAATGCACGCTGCCTAATGGACAGGTAAATGGGAACTTAAGTCCATGAAAAGTGCAGGTGTGCTAGCGTGGGGAGGGAACACACGGAAGGGGAAGATGTTATAAGATGGATTCAGGTAAGGAGGGAAGGAAGGGTGGATCTGCTGCAGCTGTGAGAGAAGAGAGTAGTACGGGAGTTATGGATAGGGTTTTAATCCCTTCAGTACTTGGACGCATTTTTACCTTTAGTTTTGAGTGTGGTTAGACGATTTTATTTTTATTAGGAAGGGTTTTTGGAGGTCAGAAGATTAATGGACAGAGTCTTCACTATTTTAATCCCCACATCATTTTCCGAAGCTGTTTAAAATCACCAAATAGTAGGCAGAATAAATGTGAAAGCGTGTCGTGGTATTGAAGGGGTTAAGTTAAGGACATGGGATAAAGGAAGGAAGGATACATTCTCCCAAGTTTAGGATAACTGTTTTGACTTCACTGTTTGGAGACTGGTAACATCAATGGGCTATTTTTTTTTTTTTTTTCAGCTCTAGTACTCGCTGACGATGAAATTACTAGTAACTTGCGTAGAGAGAAAAGTGGAATAGAATGCACTGATGAAAACATAGACAAGCTGTTGAGTGAGGATTGCAACGTAATATCTAGTCAACTTTCTGGCCGTGTTTTTGTTCCTTCAGTTAATATGTGTGTGAATATATTTGTGTATGTATATAGTTTTGTTCATCTTTTTATTCATCTCTATTTTCTATATCTAAGAGGTGACTGAAAACAAGATAAAGAAAATTGAAATGTTCTAGAGAGAGAGAGAGAGAGAGAGAGAGAGAGAGAGAGAGAGAGAGAGAGAGAGAGAGAGAGAGAGAGAGAGAGAGAGAGAGAATCATACATAGAGCAAAGCACGAGGTAGAAGCATGAGTGGATACTGGGAATGAATGTACTAGTATGTAGGAGGAGAAGGAGGAGGAGGTTAAGGAGGCTGAGATCACTAAAGTAGACAGGTTTTACAGGAATTCTTAAGTACTTTGCGGTTTTAAAGATACGAGGCAGTAAATTTCTTCATTGTTGGAATATGCGAGTCGCATGTTGCTTAGTACGAGAGAGAGAGAGAGAGAGAGAGAGAGAGAGAGAGAGAGAGAGAGAGAGAGAGATAAAGTGAGGTTTTATAATCGAATGAAGAGATGATAGCAAAGAATAGCATTGAGGCGCGGGATTATGGGGATTAGACAGAGAGAGAGAGAGAGAGAGAGAGAGAGAGAGAGAGCATGTCATTTCCAGTAACATTTTGATGGCAACGCAGGTGAAGATGACGTTAGGCTATTCTGCCCTCCAGCTGTGTGGCTGTGCGTGGGCGCGTACAGAAAGACCTTGGTGACGGGGAAACACACACACACACACACACACACACACACACACACACACACACACACACACACACACACACACACACACTGGCGGCGTCCCATCACACTAACAAATATTTACCTGCCTCGCCGTGCTGTGGGGGAACGAATGGCGGTACCCCCGTGAAAATTACCAACGGCGCCACCAAAATAGCGGCCCGTTACGTGTTGACGCTCCGAAATTAACACTCTACCAGACGCCGCCACTGCCGCGATGCCACACCGCCCTGCGACGCCTATCCTACCCAGCCCCACCTCGACCGGCCCCGTTACCCCACTGTTTATCGTCATTCCCGGCCTGAATACTGCTACGCTCCATCACGCTTCACGCAGCACACGTGGCAGGCTCCTCCTTGTGATGGTGTAGCGTGTGCATAGGAGTCATCAGCGCTTGTTTACCTCTTGTGACAGCCCGGGGGATTAAGAGAGAGAGAGAGAGAGAGAGAGAGAGAGAGAGAGAGAGAGAGAGAGAGAGAGAGAGAGAGACGCAATAAAGTTATATATCAACGGCTCCTGGATTGTGAGAACGCTATCTCTCCTACAGGGAATCTACTTCGAGCCAGAATATGGCAATGCCACTGGTTCTGAGAGAGAGAGAGAGAGAGAGAGAGAGAGAGAGAGAGAGAGAGAGAGAGAGAGAGAGAGAGAGAGAGAACCCTGATATATGATAACTATTCTTTAATGAAGTTTTCCTCTCAGCAAGGTATATGTTATAAAAAAAAAATTGTAAACCTTTTTATTTCCTTCTTTATTTTTATTTTATTTTTATTCAACTCGTTCAAAACTGAAGCCTCGAGACCACCATGTGTAGTATCGGAGCTTCGTTTTTTGGGGGGAGAGAAAGGAACATGAGGCAAAAGTTGAAATCAAGGGAAGATCATAATTTTTCTCTACCCTCCCTCCTCCACTCTGTACTCTTCCTCCTCCTCCTCCTCCTCCTCCGTGTGCCCTGACCCCTTCCCACCTCCTCTACTATGAAAGTACGTGGCTGCTATGACCAATTTGAATTACATCTGTGTGTATCTCGCGTGTTGTTGTTCTTTTCCCCTTTTTTTCTTTTTTTTCATTTTTTTTCTTTTGCTTTCCTTTTTTTCATCATCATTGTTGTATACCAAGGAGAGAGAGAGACTCAACTCTTCTCAAGGCTTTACTTAGCAGTAATCAGAGCTATGTACAAGACGAGTAGCTGGAGTGAACTGATCCCAGCATTAATCCAGCACAAAGAAGTAAACTAACATGAAGCTTCACATACATACAAGTTCGAGATATCGAAACAAAGAAACATAACAAAATGAAACATAATGAAACATTACAAACCCTAATGAAACTTCAAAACAAAGTGTGAACCCAGAAGAACCCCGAACGACAATTGTACATAAAAGTATGTAAACACCACATTTTCCCCCTCTTAATGAAGTAACCTCACTCACACACATACACAAACATTTCAGAAAGCACTAATATCCTAATCTATCGGGAGGCTTCCTAACCCTGGTCGAACGCCTCAAAGGTTCGACTCTAGTAGGTGAGGGTGGCAGAAGAGTTTCAGCTGTACAGTCATCTGTGATGCCCTTAGACTCCTTGTTATCAGGCGTAGGGTAGTTGATCCTCCCAGAGTCTTGATCGGTAGTACACTCATCAGAAGTGGGGTCACTGGTACGTGAACTGGTAACTCCGGCGGTCTCCTGCTACAGGGCACGTGAACTGGGTTTGGATCTCTTGGAGTAGGAGCGAGATCCTTAGTGGAGACCGTAGATTGTCGTCCGTCCGGGTAGCGTATATGGGCATAATGAGGTGTCGCGCTCTCAAGGTCGACCTCTTCCACTAATGGATCAGATTTAGAGGTGCGGACGAATTTCCGCAGCAACACTGGTCCGGGCGACGTAAGCCAAGATGGTAATGAATGACCGTTAAAAGATTTCCTAGGGAAAGAAAATAGTCTTTCATGAGGGGTTTGGTTCGTGGAAGTACAAAGCAATGACCGGATAGAATGGAGTGCTGAATCTAAAGCTAATTCCCATTTACATTCTGGATATTTGAGAGACTTCAAAGCCAGGCGTACAGTTCTCCATAAGTTACCAACTGTTCTCTCACACTGTGCATTACCAGTAGGGTGATAAGGGGTAGAGTGAGTCATTACTATGCCATGATTCCTTAAGAATTCAGATACATCTTGAGACATAAACTGAGCTGCTCTGTCAGAATGGACTGAAGAAGGACAACCAAAAATAGAGAATAGCTTATGTAAACAAGAAATTACAGTTAGAGAAGACATATCAGAACAGGGGAAGGCAAAAGGGAATCTGGAGTATTCGTCAACCATGACAAGTAGGTATTTATTCTTAGTACAGGATGGCTTTGGACCTGTGAAATCGATGGAAATGCGATCAAATGGTTGCATAGCACGGATGAGGTTACTGTCGGGAGGTCTATAGAAGTTAGGCTTTAGTTCAGCACAAACAGTACACTGATTACAGACTTTCTTTACGTCCTCTAAAGAGAAAGGCAAGTTCTTAATCTTTACAAAATGATATAACCTAGTGATTCCAGGATGGCACAATTTGGTATGTATTTCTTCCAGGAAGCAGAGCTAGCATTAGTAGTTATAGAGCACGCACGCGATAGAGTGTCACATGGAGCATTTTCTGAGCCGGGTCGGTACTTGATATCATAAGTGTATTCGGAGAGCTCAAGACGCCATCTTAGAATTTTATCATTCTTTATTTTTGATGTGTGCTTCGAACTGAACATGAATGAAATTGCTTGTTGATCAGTGATGATAGTGAATCTCCGACCTATAATGAATAGTCTCCATTTACGCACAGCTTCTATGATAGCTGTAGCCTCTCTCTACCGCCGGTTGCAATCTTTCAGAACTGGTCAATGTTCTAGAAAAGAACGCTACTGGTCGACCTAGTTGGGAAAGGCTGGCAGCTATAGAGACGGATGAAGCGTCTGTCTCTATCTGAAATGGCAAAGTCTCGTCAAAAGCAGCAACAGAGGCTTTGCATATGTCTTCCTTAAGTGCGTTGTAACAGTTAACAGCCGCTGTGCTAAGAGGGAATGATACATTGTATAAGAGTGGCTGAATACGCTGAGAGTAATTGCGGATCCATATTGAATAGTAAGAGAACAGTCCAAGGGCTCGTTTAAGAGCAGGCTGATTATCGGGAATGGGTAGTTCTACTAGAGGTTGTAAACGATCAGGATCAGGGCGGAGGCAACCGTTAGATATACTGTATCCAAGATAGTTAATTTCTGTACGACTGTACTGACACTTATTTGAGTTTAAAGAAAGGTTATACTTAGAGACAGCTTCATTAAATCGCTGTAGATTCCTGTCATGGTCTTCCTGTCCTTCTCCACATATGATTACATCATCGATGTAAGCGTACGTCGCTTCAATCCACAGTCTGCTATGATTGAATCCATTATTCTCTGGAAAACAGCAACAGAGTTAGTTAAGCCAAAAGGTATCCTATTGAAATGGTATAACTTCCCATCAGCCTGAAATGCTGTGTACTGCTTTTCAGAATCTCTAAGTTGTACCTGGTGGTAAGCACTCTTGAGATCAATTTTACTGAACACTCTATACTTGGCCATTTTGTGTACTAGGTCATGTATTCGGGGCATTGGGTAAGCATCAAGCTGTGTAAAGCGATTTATTGTTCTTGAATAATCTACTACCATGCGTCTTTTGTGTCTTTCGTCACTTGTAACTAGGACTTGAGCTCTCCATGGGGATTGACTGCTTTCTATAACTCCTTTTGTAGTAAAGATTTCACTTCCATATGAATAAAACTCTCGTCATCCTTTGAAAACTTACGGGTTGGCGTAGAGATAGGCTTAACATTGTGAGCGAGATTAGGGAACAGTGAGGGTGGATCGAGTTTCATACAAGCTACACCACATACAGTTAATTTGGGTAAGGGGCCACTCAAAGTAAATTCCACTGACTGATGCTTTTCCATGAAGTCTTGACCCAAGATAATCTCTGAACACAATTGTGGAAGTACAGCCAATTTGATATGAGGATAATGATTGTCTTTCACTGTTAGATCGACAAAACAGTGGCCCAATGTAGTGGAAGTTTCACAGCTAGCAAGAGTAACGTCAGATCGTGAAGGATGCACTTCAATGCTCAAAGCTTTAACTACTTTAGGATGGATAAAGCTGATAGTACTGCCACTGTCAACGAGGGAATTCACCATTAAGCCATTAGCACTTACAGGAATGGTGGAACATCGAGGAGTACTAACAGAAGCCAGTACTGGAGAGTCATCTGCAGGACTATGAGCACAGTGATCACAGCGTTGGGCGAGTGATTCCGAAGCCAGCGCCGCAGCAGCAGAAGTAGAGGAGATCCTTCTTGATTTCCAACCATTTCGCGACATGCAGACTTTGGCGAAGTGTCCCGTCTTGCCACATTGTCGACACTCAGATTGACGAGCAGGGCAAAGAGACCGAAGGTGTCTCCTACCTCCACAGAAGTAGCACGTTCCAACCTTCGAAACAGCAGCAGCAGCAGCAGAAGTTTGCGAGGTAGGGCTGAGTGGCGTAGCAGAGACGGCATCAGTAGTGGCGATAACGGGAGCAGCAGTAGGTAGACTCCCTGGAACAGTAGGAGACGAGTATTCTTCAGCATTGCGTTGGGCAGAGTCGAGGCTTCTGGCGAGTTGTATGGCTTCGCTAAGAGTCAACGAATCCTTCTCTAGCAGGCGTTGGCGTATGTTAGGAGAGGTAAGGCCGGTGATGAAGGCATCGCGAACTGCTTCTTCAGTATAAGTGTCAGCAGTAACTTGCTTGAATTCACAGTCCTTGGAGAGGATCTTCAGGGAGTGGACGAAGGCGTTGATGGACTCATCTGGTCGTTGACTACGAGTAGCCAGCTGATGTCTAGCAAAAACCACATTCGTAGGCTTCACATACACAGTCTTCAAAATATCGATGGCTGCAGCGTATGTAGTACAGTCTGATATGTGAGAGTAAGCTTCAGGCGCGATGTAGTTGATCAGTAATTTCAGTTTGTCTGGCGCTGGTGTGATGGAGTCCACAAAGTTAGTGAAGGTGCGGAGCCAGTGCGTCCACTGTGCAGGAGTGGTGTCACGGGAGCCTTCAAATCTTTCAGGACGTAGCAACCTCTCCATCTCCAGCGATGTACTGCTAAGTAAATTGTTGTATACCAAGGAGAGAGAGACTCAACTCTTCTCAAGGCTTTACTTAGCAGTAATCAGAGCTATGTACAAGACGAGTAGCTGGAGTGAACTGATCCCAGCATTAATCCAGCACAAAGAAGTAAACTAACATGAAGCTTCACATACATACAAGTTCGAGATATCGAAACAAAGAAACATAACAAAATGAAACATAATGAAACATTACAAACCCTAATGAAACTTCAAAACAAAGTGTGAACCCAGAAGAACCCCGAACGACAATTGTACATAAAAGTATG
>NC_059301.1:24143049-24148049 GCF_017591435.1 Portunus trituberculatus | reverse complement strand
GAGGGATAATTGCACGACTTACCAACTGCATGTGAAAGGGTAGAACCACCACCACCACCACCACCAGTCGAGTCCTTCTCCATCATCATATTCGTTTTATTTTTGTTTATTTTTATTTGTACGTGTGTGTGTGTGTGGGGGGGTGTTTTTAGGTTGGGGATGTGGTTTTAATTCTTTCTCTACTTTTTTTTTCGCTTTTTCTTTTTTTCGTTTTTTTGCTGTAGATTTTTTTTACTTAGCCTTATTTTTTATGTATTTCATGTTCTTTTACAATTCATATTTTTATCTTTCGTTTTACTTTTTTTTTCCTCCTCCTCCTCCTCCTCTTCTACGTCTTTTTTTTTTTTTTTTTTTTTTTTTTTGCTGTTCCTTTTTCTTTTTCTTGCTGTTGTTGATTTTGTTCTTAATTTTGTTCTTGTTATACCACATGACCTGGCAAGCAAAACCACCACCACCACCATACACACAAGACAAGATAAAAAGCGTAACCATGAATGGATGTGTGGGAGGGAGGGAGGGTGGGAGTGGGGAAGGATGAAAGGATAGAAGGATAGAAGGACATGCAGTACGTCTAAACAATGGTAACGCAAGGACCACGCACTCGCTAATGCCCTTGATGACAGTGTGTGCTACAGGGAACAGTGTTTTGCTGTCTGTGTGTATGAGAGAGAGAGAGAGAGAGAGAGAGAGAGAGAGAGAGAGAGTGAGGGGGGGTAGTAAGCAAGCCTTCGTTTTATGTATCATGCAAATAAATGGTTTACTCTCTCTCTCTCTCTCTCTCTCTCTCTCTCTCTCTCTCTCTCTCTCTCTCTCTCTCTCTCTCTCTCTCTCTCTCTCTCTCTCTCTGCAAGATGAGTCAATATCAAGCGGGTGCAGCTGTCACACTGGGTCTGGTGCTAATGTAAAACCCATTACTCCAGTTGGGTTGTTGGCCCGCTGTTATTTTTTTTTCTCGTTTATTTTCTCTCTCTCTCTCTCTCTCTCTCTCTCTCTCTCTCTCTCTCTCTCTCTCTCTCTCTCTCTCGCTCTCGCTCTCGTTCCCGGTATCTAAATGCTAAGACAGTCAGTGAATTCGCGTATATAAAAAAAAAAAGACTAAAAGAAACACTGTAGGGTTAGTAGAAACAAATTTAGCTTTTGCTTCACTTAACTACAACCCAACCCAGCCCAACCTTTTCCTTCCTCCAACATAAAACGTAAGGTGAATGAAAGGAGTGCGAGAAAAGCGTTGTTGTGTTGTCGCTTTTAACAGCAGGTGAGAGAGAGAGAGAGAGAGAGAGAGAGGGAGAGTGAGAGTGGAAGGGGAAAGATCTGTATGTATATGTATGTATGTATATTTGTGTGTTCTAGTGTGTCTGTATGTTTGTGTGTGTGTGTGTGTGTGTGTGTGTGTGTGTGTGTGTGTGTGTGTGTGTGTGTGTGTGTGTGTGTTGGTGCACCTGGCGTTTTGGGGACGTTTTTGAGGGAACTTGCTAAGGTGGCACAGGTGTGGTGTGTGTGTGTGTGTGTGTGTGTGTGTGTGTGTGTGTGTGTGTGTGTGTGTGTGTGTGTCACTGGTGGAGGTGTTGATGGTGATTTGGGTGATGTTAGTTGTGTCGCTAATGCGCGCTAAGAGGGAAATGTCAAGCGCAGGACCTCGAGTCGCACTGTTTACTCTTGCAGACACAACATCTTAATGCTCGGGAGGTTTTAGTCGTTAGAGAGAGAGAGAGAGAGAGAGAGAGAGAGAGAGAGAGAGAGAGAGAGAGAGAGACGTACTATAAGTGACTTTGTGGCACCTGTAACTCTGAACTCTATTTGCATAGTGTTCTAAAGTGCGCGTGTTTAGTGTTTTGTTTACTTGACTGGACGTGAAGAGGACATGTTTTGTAGGTGAGAGGCATTAAGAGGTGGGAAGAGGAAGAGGGAGAGGAGGAGGAGGAGGAGGAGTTCAGGTGACAACAGGTGGTGATGTTATGTACCGGGGAACTACCAAGAGAGAGAGAGAGAGAGAGAGAGAGAGAGAGAGAGAGAGAGAGAAGAGCAAGGTTCACACTCGCTCAATCACAATAAATCAGTGTCGAATTGTTAGTCTCGCCTTGTTTATCGCGGAGACGAGATGTAATTCCCATTTCAGGCGTCGAGAATGAGTGATGGAGTGACTGCCTACACACACACACACACTCTCTCTCTCTCTCTCTCTCTCTCTCTCTCTCTCTCTCTAAGGATGGGAAGCGTTTAGGCGAGCAGAGCGGAGTAGGAACATAGGTAGGTGGATAACTAGTATTTTTCACCCTTCTAGTCGAGTGAAAATGAGTCCCCCTCTTCGTCATCAGGTTTGAATTAATGTTTCCATCGTGCACGTTTACCCTCCCAGTGATTCATTACCGAGTCGGACAAGGCTTGTGAGGGGAGCGGAGTCGTGCTGGCCTGGGGAGGGAGAGAGAGAAGTAGAGAGACAGGCACACACAGAGAGAGTGTTGGAAGGGTGGATAGAGGGAGGGAATGACGCCCTGCCTTGCTTGCCTGCGCCGTGAAGTGCATAGTAATGGAGCCTGAGGACGTGCTCGCGGCTGCCCCTTCTGTGTGGTATTAGCGAGCTGGGCGGCTGTCCAGTGAGCGGTGTGGGAGGCGGGACTCGTTAGGCAGTCATCGCGACACACAGCTCTGATTGACTCCGCGGGACAACGCCGAACCGGGACCTGACGAACGATTGGGATGCTGTGCCGCCCCCTCTCTCTCTCTCTCTCTCTCTCTCTCTCTCTCTCTCTCTCTCTCTCTCTCTCTCTCTCTCTCTCTCTCTCTCTCTCTGCCGACGGCCTGCTGCTGGGTGGTGATGTAATGCAGCCACACTCGTCTCGCCTCCCTTCCTGCCTTCCTGTGTGTGTGTGTGTGTGTGTGTGTGTGTGTGTGTGTCTGTCTGTCTAGTTTTGCCTGTTTTACCTCGTTTCTCCCTCTGTTGCTCCTGCCTTGCCTGTCTTTCTGTCTTTCTCTATATGTGTGTGTGTGTGTGTGTGTGTGTGTGTGTGTGTGTGTGTGTGTGTGTGTGTGTGTGTGTGTGTGTAGCTTTGCCTGTTTTTCCTCGTCTCTCCCTCTCTTGCTCCTGCCTTGCCTGTCTTTCTGTCTGTCTTTCTCTAGCTCTATCTGTCTTGTTTCGCCTCTCCCAGTTCCTACCTCGCCTGTGCTCGGTGTGAAGCGATACCCCGCCACTTGTTCCCCCTTATAACATCTTAAAGTCTACTGCCGCGCCTCCTGTCGGCGGTCATGTTCCTTGCTCCATCACAACGTTTTGTCTGCCGCTATATTTGCAAGTGAATGTGTGCCGCTTATGACGCAACGCCTCTTGTCTTCACTTTGGTTGCACCTTAACGTCTCGTGGTCATGAAATAGCACCTCTTTTTGTCCGCACTTTAGTACCGCATTGTGTTCGTTGCTCATAATGTAATGTCGCCTTTTTTATATTATTTCTCTCTCTTCCTCTTGCCTTCACAGCGTCGCTTACACGTATTGCCAGCGCCCTGTGTCAGATGTCCCAACGCACCACTACTTTCAGACCTTAACAGCGTGTTCTGTCTGCCTCCCGCGTGGTAATAAGATACAGAGACGCTTCCGCCAGGCCGTCTGTTCAGGCTGACGGTAATGGAGCGCGTGTGGTCTTGTCGCGGGAATGGAGAGGACTGGCGTGACAATGCAAAACTGAAAATACATCATCATTTCACCATCCGTGCAAACATAACACTGTAACGCAATTTGGTTCCATCTGGTGACACCGCATGCATTCAGAATAGTCTTGCTCACCACGCCACCACTTCACCACCACTACCATCACCACGTTAACACACACAACTAACCACACGTTTCTATAACCATCTTAACACTGGCACCACGTCACCACAAGACACCACCGAATCACACACATACATTCCACTCATCACTAATTAGATTGTGATCCCAAGACTGCTCATCCACTCATCTTCACAACACCACACCACACCACAACACTACACAACACCATATCCTCAACACACCACCACTACCAACATTCCCAAAACAAAGAACTACCGGTACTACCCCAAATTCTACCTCACCGCAACCATTCAGTTTGTGGGCGGGGGCGGCAGCGGGTAGGTAGATATAGGTAGTTAGGTAGGTAGATAGGAAGGGCATTTCCACGGCGTTACACACTCCACAGCCGCAGCCGAAAGTGAAACCGGAGTAACATTTGAATAATTAGAATGTCCGCCGGGGGTCCTGGTTTTACGGCAGCCGCACCCGGAAACACTACACCAGCAATGGGATTATTCTAACAAGGGGCGTAATAAGATAAGCAAGGAATATATTTAGGGTGTCGAGGCGTGTTGTGGGCCGCGCTGGGCTGGTCTGGTGGGGGCTGGTTGAGGCTGGAAGGGTGTAGTGGTGGTAGTGAGAAAAGTAAGAGAGAGAGAGAGAGAGAGAGAGAGAGAGTAGATATTCGTAAGAGTATGGCGTGTAGTGTTTCCTGGCGCCACTGCAGTAATACACAGGAGGTTTCCAAGCGAGGCAGTGCGATGCTTGCTTTCTCGACACACAACAGAACCACCGCCGCTAAATGCAAACTGACGGACAAGGAAAATGCTTCATGAACATTGCACTATATACTTCTGTATAATGGCCACGCGCTTCTCTCTTTCCCCATGCACTTGTTTACTGTTACTGAAGGAGAAAACGTCTTTGGCAGCACTGGCTCTAGCATTATTGCATTAGTAGTAGTAGTAGTAGTAGTAGTAGTAGTAGTAGTAGTAGTAGTAGTAGTATTTGAAATTGTCGTCTTGTATGTTAACTGATCTTTCGAAACTTGGCAAGAACAGAATAGTAGTAATAGTAATAATAGCAGCAGCAGTAGTAGTAGTAGTAGTGTTAGTTACCGGCTTTTATGTTATCTGATGACCCCTCGAGGCAGCTTGTCAAGAGGGGGACGTCCTCTCATACCACGGTGGCTCGAGATCTCCCGGGAGACACCAAACGGTAAACACTCGGGCTCT
>NC_059301.1:24135549-24138049 GCF_017591435.1 Portunus trituberculatus | reverse complement strand
ACCTTTTACGGCCACTTCCAGACAATCTGAATGAAATGTTAGGTGATAGAAAAAGAAAAATGTAATGATTTCGATTTTCTCTTAAGGTAATAAAGAAATGTACTTGCTTTGCTAGTTCCTGATTTGAATGTTAATTACTCACCGGTGGACAGAGACAAAGAAAAAGCGACCATGGATACACAAGTCACAGATATATGAGTATTTAAACAAAGTGGAAAAAGTGGAAATCTGAAGTGTGTTTATTTCTTGTAATTTCTTTAAAAGCCTCAAAATACGTAATAAATGTTCTTATATTATTAAAACGGTCGACACTTTCGTATTTTCTAACTTTTATTCTTGAGCAGGTTAATCCGTCAGAATTTTTACCTGATTTTATATTCTTTCCCTTGGAGCTTTGAAGAGAGAGAGAGAGAGAGAGAGAGAGAGAGAGAGAGAGAGAGAGAGAGAGAAGGGGAGGTGTTGGTGCTATTGTATTGTAAAGTGCTTTGATTTTTTGGCTTTGCGAATTCTTACTGTTCTTAGGTTACATCATTTTATCTTTGTTTATTTATTTCATTTATTTTCTCCTTCAGAGCTTAAGAAAATAATAAATCAAAGTCTTTCTGTTCATGTATTGTAAAGTGTACGGGATTGTTTTTGCATTTCTCTTTGTATCACTTTTTTTTTTTTTTTTTTTTTGTAATCCTTCAATGTACAAGGTTATATTTTTTGTTACCATCGCTGAGTGACGGCCTTTGGTTTATCCATTTTAACGCCCCCAATCCTCCTATCCGGCTCTAGCGTTGGGGTCACTTCTGTCAGGCGCCATCACCCTTACGCCCCCAGCTTTTTAGGAGCATCGGGGCTGTTGGTGCAGCTAATGTGGCGTGTTGACGGGGCCCAAGTTAGCGGAAGTAATTAGGAGGCGACTAGGTAGGGAGGGAGGGAAGGACTCTGAGGCAGGTAGGGGTGTATACCTGACACGTGGCGCGAAAAAACACACACACACACACACACACACACACACACACACACACACACACACACACACACACACACACACACACACACACACACACACACACACACACACACACACACACACACACACACACACACACACACACACACAATCACTATTACGAACACTCAGTAAAGAAATGCTGATCGTGGGATTGATTTCAGTGTGTGTGTGTGTGTGTGTTTGTCGGAAGTTGGTGTTGACTTGATGGGGATTGTATTTGTCTTTACTCTGTGATTGACTTACGTATGAGGCTTTGGAGTTGGCTTAAGTCTTGGTGCTTCGTGACTTGGTATATTCACGAGGGCGGTACAAGTGTTCATAATAGCGAGCAATAAACTCGTGTAATGCAATGGAAGGAAACAGTATTATTGAACTGCGTTGGTTTCTCTCCCGGCTGATTGAAATGGCGGGAATTGTTTGTGTTTTTATATTTGTTGAAGTTATATTTGCGAAAGGTAGCATTGACAACAAAAGGAATATAATCTTATTCTTGTTTCGTGAAATATTACATAAAGTTGCTGAAAAAACGAGGCTGTTAGAAGTCTCAGATTTACATATGGCAATTTGTGTATACAACATGCCTACGTATTTCCGTCTATTTTCCCCATTACCTACTAGCGTGTCATTTTAAAAGTTAATAGACAAAAGATTTATGACCAGAAACATTCATTAACAAGTTGTCTTCTTCAAACATATTTATAAGCTGATACAAAAAAATAGAAACATATATTTTGAACGTAACATTCTGTAGCACGGTTGACAGACACAAGGTGGAGCCATTCACGAGAGCAATGATGACTGACACCCGCCAGTCTCGTATTCGAGCCACATTTTGTTTCTTATGTTTTGTTTTTATTCAGTTGCTTTCTTTAACCCATAACTTAACACTTCCCTTTCTTTTAGACTTGCCCGCTGTAAGTCGCGCCACATTCCGGAGTTCTCAGCGCGCAAAATTTCCTTGATATTCTCATGACAAAAGCGTTCTTCTTCGAAACGCAGGAGGTACATTTTTCATTCGTTACGACCTCGCAAACTGTGAACTTCAGGTCTGAAATTAGGTGTGGATTTGGCTTTCTTTGCAAATCCTTTGTTTCTTCTGATCTGAGATGATAATGTGCTAGTCTCTCCCCTTCACTACTATAACTTTTCACCTCTTATAGTGTTTGCAACGTAGAGATCAGCACTGCAGCATTCACTATATAGTCCGAGTAAAGATTTTTTTTATATATTGTTCAAGTGTTTGTGGTCCAGATCGAGACACACCCTGTTGTCGGCTCACCACCGTGCCACACGCCAAACCATCACTCCCTTCGGGTTTTAGATCGCAGGCGTGATGTATCGTCCTTTGTGTGCAAACGTACTCTTTTCCGGGTGATCCTTGAATCAAGAGCCGCACTGCACCGTGCTGCACTGGAGGGCGTTTCAAGTTATCGAGAGGAACGTCCACAAAAAGCCGTCCTGCCGTTAGTCTCCGGATGATGCGTCAAGTTTTACGTG
>NC_059301.1:24128049-24130549 GCF_017591435.1 Portunus trituberculatus | reverse complement strand
TCTCTCTCTCTCTCTCTCTCTCTCTCTCTCTCTCTCTCTCTCTCTCTCCCCATCCTCACTATTCCCACAGTTGTCGTACTCTCTCTCTCTCTCTCTCTCTCTCTCTCTCTCTCTCTCTCTCTCTCTCTCTCTCTCTCTCTCTCTCTCTCTCTCTCTCTCTCTCTCTCTCTCTCTCTCTCTCTCTCTCTCTCTCTCTCTCTCTCTCTCTCTCACCACCACCACCACCACCACCACTACTACTACTACTACTACTACTACTACTACTACTACTACTACTACTACTACTACTCTTCACCACCACCACCACCACCACCACCACCACCAACACCATTATCTGCATTTTGTACTCTTTGGAATCGATCGTCAAAATCAGGTGTCGTTATGAAATGGGATGAATATAATGTCACAGTATCGTAGGAGGAGGAGGAGGAGGAGGAGGAGGAGGAGGAGGAGGAAGAAGAACAAGAACAAGAAAAGAAGAACAAAAAGCAACAAATCTTCAGGCCCTTTCTCGGCTGTTTTGAAGGAGGCGGTGGCGGCAGTGAAAGATAAAAAGAATGAAGAGAGAGGAGGAGGAAAGCAATCTGTATAGTTTTCACCTGGTCTGGGAAATTCAAGGGGGGGTAGAGAGAGAGAGAGAGAGAGAGAGAGAGAGAGAGAGAGAGAGAGAGAGAGAGACTGTAATGCTTAAAAAGTTCAATAGATCAAAAGGAACACGTTAACAGGTTCTCTCATATTTCGTTTATATATTTAAATGCACACTTTACTGTACTTTTTCCTATCTATTCAAGCTCCACTCACTCGACATTTCATTTCACTATTTCGCCTTTCCCTTTGAATGATAATAATAAAAAAAAAGAATTACTGCAAAGAGGGAGGATAGAAAAATGAGGAAGGTGAATAAGAAGGAAAAGAACAAGGAAGAGGAGACGGAGAGGATCGTTTAATGAATGAATTGATTTAAAGCACTGTGGCACGAGGGTCATATGGCGCCGTTAAAGCAGAAGAGAAAGAAGAGTAGGAAGAATAAGAGAAGGAGAAATGATAATAAGAAGGAAATACAAACTTTTTTTCCGTCATAAAGAATAAATGGAAAAAAAGATAACACACTAGGAGGAGATGGATGACGAGAAGAGGAAGAGAACCACGACGAATAGGAGGAGGAGGAAGAAATTGAATACTTTAGTTAAGGTCACGAGGCTTTAAAGTTGACCCTCACGTGACCAGCAGACTATAGCAGTGGGCGTAACCTTGACCTCGCCTCCCGTTCCTGAGCTGTCGGGGGATGGGGAGGGATAGTGGGAGGGAGAGGGAGCAGTAGAAGGGGAGATGGATGATGCCCTTCAACTCGTCATCTATACCCCTCGTCCTCCACCCCTCTCCCTCTCCCACTCTCTCCTCCTCGCTCCAGTGGCTCATTCGTCATATTCACCTCATGTTCACCTCACGCCCTTCCCGCCTGACGTCACCAGGTGCGCTATGCTGATTGATTACGGCGGGCAGGTGGGCGGCGGCGGGATTGGGTGTGAGATACGGTGATATTTGTGGCGGCTGGAGGCGCGGTGGGCGTGTGTGTGCGTGTGAGTGAGAGTACCTGTCTGCCTCCATCGATAAACTGGTGTCTGTCTCTCTGTCTGTCTGTGTTGATGAGGCTGAGGTAGTTTTTTTTTTTTTTTTTTTTTTTTTTTCTAAGTTGTTTAAGGAGTGTATCTGATCTTACTTACGCTTAATTGCTTAGTTAGTATGTTGGTTAATGAGTTTGTTAGTGAGTCAGTTAGTCTTGCTTGTTGGTTGGGTATTTAATTTGGTTGCTTTAAATCACGTATCGATGTAATGTTCGATTTAGTTTTGGCACCTTCAATGAGTTTTTCCTTCCCAAAATCTGTTCCTTTTTGTTTTTAATGAGAAAAAAAAGTTATTTTATGTATTTGTATTTGTGTATGCTTAGCCGTTTAATTATTTTCGCTTCTCGATGAATAGAATGGTGTGATACATGAGTATAATTTCAAAAGGCACCACCGACATCGAAAGGAGTGATTGGGAGTCTGTCCAGTGTCAGTAGTGTCAGTTCTTTGTGTCTAGGAGAATCGTCTGGGATTTCTTCAAGTCAAGTAACATTTGTCACCCTGTCTTTTGTAGTCACAGAGTTAATGGGTGAGTGTGTGTTTTTATTGTGACTGCTTGATAGGAGTTTTTTTTTATTGATTATTGATCTTCTTGCGCATTGTCTGAACAAATAAATTAGTGTATGTAATTAAAATGCAATTATTACAAAATGAGATATTAAATTAACTATAAAGTACACCTGTATCTTTTAATGTATGTAGTAGTTCTTGTATTTTTTATTCATTTATTTTCTCCAATTATCATTTTCATTGTCATCAAGGAATGAAATACAATAAGGTCTGTACAATTAAAAATATAAATACCTTGTGGATGGAAAAGAAAAAAAAACATATATGCTTCTAATGGTCTTTCAGTCAAGTTAGAAATGTGTCTT
>NC_059301.1:24110549-24125549 GCF_017591435.1 Portunus trituberculatus | reverse complement strand
ATACATAAAGAAATAAGTACAAGGCAACACACTACTATACATTACAGCATCACGCCACACCTCCCATATACTTTACCACATTACTGTATCTTTCTACCACACCACTTCACCGCACAAGACAATGCACCACTCCTCCACACCACACCACACCATACCACACCACACCACAATATACAGCATTATAGTCCTGCAAAACTTCATTAAAAAGAAAATCCTCCCCATTCACTTTTATTCATTCTTTCCGACTCACTCACTCACTCACACACTCACTCACCAACACAAGTCTGCTTCATCCTCCAAGCAACACGTCCGTCCGTCTCCCTTCCCATTCATCCCTTTTCACCCTCCCGCCCACCCACCCCTCGCCAGCCAGCAGCTACATAAACAGGAACACGAGACCACCGCACACAAAGCTAAATAAAACAAAAAAAGCAGCACGTATGTATAAAACAAACACTATACATATACCGGACCGCAGCGGGCATACACGGCAGGGAATACCAAATGAATGCTTCTCTTTCCACCCCGCCCCCCCCCACCCCGAACTTTACGAACATTCTCTCTCTCTCTCTCTCTCTCTCTCTCTCTCTCTCTCTCTCTCTCTCTCTCTCTCTCTCTCTCTCTCTCTCTCTCTCTCTCTCTCTCTCTCTCTCTCTCTCTCTCTCTCTCTCTCTCTCTCTCTCTCTCTCTCTCTCTCTCTCTCTCTCTCTCTCTCTCTCTCTCTCTCTCTCTCTCTCTCTCTCTCTCTCTCTCTCTCTCTCTCTCTCTCTCCTCTCCTCTCTCTTTTTTTTTTTTTTTTTTTATTTAAACATAATTTATACAGAAGAACATGTACCCAAAGGCGCACTGTCGTGTGCTACCTATTCTAAGGGTACTACAATCTATTTCTCTACAATATTTACAAGACTTAAAAATAGATAATATACAAGATGGTCAGCATGTAAATGGAGCACTGTTCTTTTCACTTCACTAGCACTATTCACGCACTGCACTACACTGAGTGTCACGTCACAAAGAGTGTCAGAGGAGTTGGCAGTGTCTGTCTCCACTTATGTGCCATCAGTTTGACACTGTGTGTGTTCATCTCCTGGACGTGAGGCACCGCGGCCGTGAACAAGTTCCACATCCTGGAGACGCGTCCTGCGAAGGTGCGTTGATGCTGACACCCGTGGGATCGCGGCACCTCTACGGCGTCACCACCATTGAGCACCGTTCTCGTGCTCCGTGCGGTGACTCTCAGAGGATGACGCAGCCCTGCCAGATGTGGCACTCTTTGCACCTGTGCCTTATGGAACACTACGATCGCCGCCACATCTCTGCGGTGTTCCAGTGAATCAAGGGGACGCTCAGGCTCTGGGTGAGGTGGTATTGCAGCATCTACTAGCCGTATGGCGCGGCGTTGGATGCTGTCCAGTCTCCTTCTGTGTGTGGCGGCACAGGACATCCAGGAGAGAGCTGCGTACTCAAGGTGGGGCCGCACCTGTGCCTTGTACAGCAGCAGTCTCCCTTCCTGTCGAGGAAACTGGCGATCCTTCTGAGAGCGGAGATCCTGTGAGAGGCTTTCTTGGCAATGGATTTGACATGGCTGTCAAACCTCAGCCCTCGATCCACCTCCACTCCAAGTATCTTGACGTCATCTTGGAGTGGGAGAGCAGCAGCGCCAAAAGACAACTTTCCTGCCATTGCTGCCATGGCGGCTGGGGACCGAGAGACAACCATTGCCTGTGTCTTCTCCGGCGCGAATGTCACTTGCCAGCGAGCACCCCACTCCTTTATCACTCGTAGCTGCTGATTGATGGCCTCAGCAGCCCGCCCACTGTCCTGGCGTGGATAGGTATAGGAGAGGGTGCAGTCATCAGCATAGGCCTTGACTCCTGGCAGTAGCTGGAGAAGATCATCCACGTAGATATTCCACAGGAGTGGGCCAAGAATTGAACCCTGTGGCACTGATGCCTCCACAGGCAGGGACTCAGATGTTTGCCCGTTGACAACCACCTTGAGGCTTCTGTCCTGCAGGTAATTTCCCAGGAGTCGTAGCAAGCCACCCTGGATGCCTTTAGCACGAAGCTTTTCCAGTAATCCGTTGTGCCATACTTTATCAAAAGCTCCAGCTATGTCCAAAGCAACCACTATAGTGTCCTTGCCGTCGTCGAGGGCGTCCTGCCACTGCCTGGTGAGAAGCATCATTAGGTCGGAGGTTGACCTTCCAGGTCTGAACCCAAACTGTTGGTCTGAGAGGAGGGCATTGTCCTTGAGATGGCTACACACCACCTCTGCCACGACCCTCTCAAACACTTTACCCACCACTGACAACAGGGATATGGGTCTGTAGTTTTTTGGGTCCGTCCTGGAGCTTTTTTTGTGTACAGGAACTACTCGAGCCTCCTTCCACACTGAAGGCCAGACGTTTTCCCGTACACAAGTTGTGAAGACTTGGGTGAGAGGGGCAGCCAGTTCCTGGGAGCATCGCTTCAGCAGGTGCGGGCTGATGTCATCAGGGCCGGTAGCTTTCTGTGTGTCCAGCCCCGCAATAATCGCTTCACCTGCTGATGCGTCACCTCCACCATGGTGACAGTCTTCTCACATTGCTGGACCAGCTGAGGCGGTGGCTGCTGTGGATTCCCCACCTTCATTTTTCCAGCAAACAAGGAAGCCAGCAACTGTGCCCTCTCCTTACTGCTGGTGGCGACAGTACCGTCCTGCTTGCTGAGGGGAGGGATGGATTCTTGGTGGCCAGTTCCCTGTTTGTCCTTAACAAGGGACCACCAAGTTTTGTTTCCTACGCCAGTGCCACACAGTTTCCGGCGCAGGCTTTCCTCCTCTCTCTCTCTCTCTCTCTCTCTCTCTCTCTCTCTCTCTCTCTCTCTCTCTCTCTCTCTCTCTCTCTCTCTCTCTCTCTTTTCTCCTTGCCCGGGCGCGCTGCAGATCTGATATTCTCCAACAAGATGTGTGAGGCGGAGCACCCGGCATATATATATACCGCGGCTGGACCAAGCTAGCTGGTCTGGCGCCCACGTATTATCATAAAGTGACTCCGAGAATTTCCATAAAGACTTGCCCACACTGCCGACCGCGTCCGCCAGTCGCCCCCTCAACACTATTCCGAGGCTCTCTTCTCGCTGGTAAGACGGTCCGGGGGTCGCGGGGGTCATGTATATACGTGTGCTGGTGTTGTACGTGTCCAGGGTGGGGTGAGAGACTGTGTGTGTGTGTGTGTGTGTGTGTGTGTGTGTGTGTGTGTGTGTGTGTGTGTAATTCACCTCGGTCGTTTGTTGGTCACCCAGCCAGTCTTCCCCATTACGGAGCGAGCTCAGAGCTCATAGTCCGATCTTCGGGAAGGACTGAAACCACAACACACTCCACACACCGGGAAAGCGAGGCCACAACCCATCGAGTTACATCCCGTACCTATTTACTGCTAGGTGAACAAGGGCCACACGTTAAGAGGCTTGCCCATTTGCCTCGCCGCTTACCGGGACTCGAACCCGGGCCTCTTGATTGTGAGTCGAGCGTGCTAACCACTACACTACGCGGAGTGTGTGTGTGTGTGTGTGTGTGTGTGATTGGAAAAGGGTTAGTGTATGTGTGGGGAGTGGAGGTTGTGAAGGAGTTGGTTTTGTGTGTGTGTGTGTTTGTGTGATTGTGTTTGTGTTTGTGTGTGTGTAATGAGGGCAGTAGGCGGAGAGACAGGGAAGGGCTGCGGAGGGATTTCCATACTGTACGCCGGCTGGAGGTATTGGTTAAACGTGTGGTTGCCATGGCCACCAGTACGCCCGACAGAGGAGTAGGGGCAGGTTTCGAGGCCTTTCTTCCCTCTATTTCATAGCTCACCTCCTTCTCTCTCCGTCTTGTGTATGCCTCTCCTTCCTCTCCTCTGTCCCGCTTCCCTCCTGCTCCTCGACGGGGATAGCCTGTAATTAGATCAGAAAGGCAACAGAAGGAAACTCCTACGGTGTGGAAAAAATAAATGCTCTGGAATCGGAGGGGAATCTGTAACATTAGCAGCAGAGGACGACGATAATGCTACCAATTTCCGGGCGCGCGTGGATCTCCGCCGCCCTCCCTTACCGCCCTCAGTAGGCCCCTCGCTTAGGCCTACTGGTTTTCACGCCCGGCCCGCCGGTGGTCCTCAGCGGCAGCGGGAGGTGCGCCAATCAATAACTTGTGGCGACGTCAGAGGTTCTTGGCGGGGACACAAGGGGCCTGTGTTTGGGACATAGGGAGCCTTTGTCGGGGGCGTATGGTCACCTGATTTGGACGTGAGGGAATCATCTGCCGGAAACACGGGTTCCCTGCTTCCCTCCTTCGCCCTCCTTCCCCCGAGGGTTTACTGAAAGCTCTATGAGTTCCCACCACGCTCCCAGAAGGGACATCCGGGACCTCTTTGAGACATTGAGGAGACCAGAGGAGGGATTCTGAGAACCTCGCCTCTGAAGTCCAGCCCTTTGATGGTCCGGTACGGTGGTGCCCCGAGGAGTTGCGTCGCCGTCAGCGTCGGGCGACCCAGGGCCGGCCAATGGGTACTGTGGAGTGGCGGCGGTGGAGGGAGGAGGGCGCTAATGAAGGATTGACGCCATTTTGCCTTCACGAGGTGACATGCGCTACAGGGCGTCAGTCCGTCTCGTTAGCTGTAATGGTCCCACTTTATTTAATGTTGCATCAAGGGGAAAAACACAGAGTAGAGCCTCCCATTTACGTGACCATTTAGGAAACGCCAGCAAAAAATAATTATGGGTCGTCTTATGTACTTTTACTCCACCTAGTACCATCGTACGGTCAAACACACACACACACACACACACACACACACACACACACACACACACACACACACACACACACACACACACACACACACACACACACACACACACACATCATTGTACTGTAGATACGAAGTGAGGGGGAAGAGATTGATTAACAGAAGTGAAGTAGTATTGACGTTGAGGAGGAGGAGGCGGAGGCGCAGCAGGGAGGAAAAGGAAGTAGAGGAGGAGAAGGAAACGGAAGCCTTCTCCTCCACCCTCCTCTACCCCACCTCCTCCCCTACCCTCCCAGCAGGTACTCTGAGGGAATGGTCACCTAACGTAGTCGATATGTCAAGATGTTCATCGGAGCCTTAACGTCGATATCTTCCTTCCCTGCCGCGTCCCAGGAGGCGACTTTGACGTGATACTCAAGTAAACTTCATTTTCTTCTCCGCGTCCTTTTTTCCTGCTGGATGTCTTGTCTTGGCAGCCGCGCGAGTGACGATGGTTGGCACTCTGGTTAGTCAAGCATAAAGCGTTTGTCTTGGGGAGATTCTATATGGATGTTGCTGTGTGAGGATGTGAACTTATGATAGACGTCACTGTTTTGTTCCCCCTCTGTCGCAACATTTACTTCATTTATGCATAATTTTTCTATCCCTTTCCGTATATTTTTTGTCTAACGTGTGTGTGGGACTAGTGTGGCTTTATGAGAATGTGAACTGAAAGACTTCATTATAAATACTTTTTTTTTTTCTTTACAGTCAAATCAGTTACTTCACTTTCCCATAACATGTCTCTTCCTCTCCCTCATTTTCGTGCCGCTCTACTCTCCACACTTCCGAGTTCACAAGACTGCTGCTTCCTCCTCCTCGTCTTTCCACGCGAGTCTCAAGAAAAGGAGAGTTTTTTTTTCCAGTTGATTTAGTTTTGCGGAACCGTAATCTACCTGAGTTGGAAGATACAGTGGAAAAGAGCAAGCAGGTAGAGAGAGAGAGAGAGAGAGAGAGAGAGAGAGAGAGAGAGAGAGAGAGAGAGAGAGCGCACCTTCACACCACATTACATAAGACACACGTAAGCCTCCTCTTATTGGTGTTCTTTATCACTTGTTCTGGAATCTTTTTCATGAAGGAATTATCAGCTAGCCTCTGTATTACTCATTTATTTTTTTAATCATGAGTCGTATTTTGAGACAGTGGCCTTTATAGACGTTCAGGGAAGCTGTTAATGTTGTTGGTGTGTTTTATAAAGGAAATGCGCTTTAGAGGTAATTTAATGCTTCATCCACGACGTCGCTTTACCTTTTTAGTCAAGCGGAAGGTGCTAAACAATATTATGAGCATTACCTCGCGCTTAATTACTGTTTGTGGAAGTGATTGATGTATTTTTTTTCTTGATTATGAGTTATGAACAAATATTTAAGCGTGAATTACAAGAATAACATTATGTTAATCCTGAATAGTTATATAATGATTTTTTCCTAATCTACTTGAGGAAAGCTGAGTCGTTTAGATCGCTTAAGCGTGAGGGTCGACCTTAATTATCGCCGTCAAAGCAGCCACCGCTGCGTGAAGGAAGAGGCAAAGCGTGTGTCGTCGCTCAAGCATCGCGGCATCAAGACGCCGTCCCCCGCTGGGCGTTCATTACTCCTGCCCAGGCCTGCTGCAGGAAAGACTCATGAGTCGCGCCGTCGGTAACTCTGCGGGTCCTTTGAGGCTGTTCCAGGCTGGTCCATGCGATCAGGCTGCTACCACTGTGTGATAGCAGTCTTAATCCCTAGTACCAAGTTACCTCGCTACAGGTGTCAAGTTGTAATAGTACAGTGCTTGCCGTGAAGTGTAAGTGTTCGGAAGGCAAGGACAACTCTAAGATTTTCATATGAATTAAAAAAGAAAACGTACTACCAGTAGAATAAACCCTAAGCTCTGGCTTACCTTGTGTACGTGGAGTAACTACGAATGAGAATCGTGTGGCACCAATGGTTGATATAAAGGTGAAGGCAATCTGGAGTTAGAACATCAAGTATTCAGAACATTAATTTGTTGCATTTTCGTTGATCGTATGTTCGGTATAAGGTCTTCGTTAATTTGAATGTATAAGTGATGTTGGAAGCTCACTTTTCTATTGTTGTAATATGCTGCTGCATTTTGGAACTATCGAATAAAAACAAAAGAAAAAGAAATAATGACTTCCCAGGTGGTGACTGCAGGGTGGGTGTGTGTTACCTGAACCTTATCAGTTTCATTTGATTTGTGTACCCATTAGCCCTCCCTGCTGGCTGAGCCTCTCCACTCCCTCCACACACACACACACACACACACACACACACACACACACACACACACACACACACACACACACACACACACACACACACACACGGCCCGGTGGCTCAGTGGTTAGAGCGCTGGCTTCACAAGCCAGATGACCGGGGTTCGATTCCCCGGCCGGGTGGAGATATTTGGGTGTGTCTCCTTTCACGTGTAGCCCCTGTTCACCTAGCAGTGAGTAGGTACGGGATGTAAATCGAGGAGTTGTGACCTTGTTGTCCTGGTGTGTGGTGTGTGCCTGGTCTCAGGCCTATCCGAAGATCGGAAATAATGAGCTCTGAGCTCGTTCCGTAGGGTAACGTCTGGCTGTCTCGTCAGAGGCTGCAGCAGATCAAACAGTGAATTACACACACACACACACACACACACACACACACACACACACACACACACACACACCACCACCACCACTAGCCATCCTCTCCGCCCTCCAGCAGCAGCAGCAGCATGAACCTGACGTAAGACTATCCTTCGTGCTAACAGGATGAGCACACAAAGCAATATATATCACGTACGCACAGAGATGAAATACATCGGTATATTCAGTTTTTATCAGATTTTTCCATGCATTTTCAGACCAGTAAAAGTACGAAAATCACTGAGTCTCACATCATATATTCGGTTTTAGCTTTGCGCAGATAGTACACAGGAAAGATAAAATGTACCTTTATCTTTAGACTTTTTACCGGACTTTTCATATATTTTCAAACCTATGAAGGACGAAAATCATTGAATTTCACGTCAGGCATTCGGTTTTACCTGCACGTATATTCTATTCTGTTCGACATCACTGCCTTCCTGCTGCCGCTACATGCCGCCCCTCACTGCTCTTGCCTCGCCGCGCCGCCCCTCGCCGCCCTGATCTCGTCCGTGGTAATGGTTGATTTATTGCTTCTAATTAATTTCGGGTCCTCCTCGTAAATTACATTCGTGTGTACGGTTGCACACCTGACCCGCCTCGCCCGACACTGTAAATGTTTGCTCCGTGCCTCCCCCTCTAGACGGATCTCTCTCTCTCTCTCTCTCTCTCTCTCTCTCTCTCTCTCTCTCTCTCTCTCTCTCTCTCTCTCTCTCTCTCTCTCTCTTTCAGTATATATGGAGAGGGAGGAGAAAAATAAAATAGAGGCTGAAGTAAAGCGCTTGAAATAAAAAAAAGTTATCCCAGAGAGAGAGAGAGAGAGAGAGAGAGAGAGAGAGAGAGAGAAACTAAACATTGCAATTAATCATAACTCTTGACCACAAAAGTACAGGTAACAATAGTAGTAGTTGCAGTCATACACTTGAGGGTAGAAGCGATACCACTACCAACACAGGGCATCGCTGGGGGGAGCTGGAAGAGAGAGCACTGTTTTGGCCTCCGTGGGCGAGCTAGGTGTGTGCGTGTCTTGCCGCGTGAGTCACCAGACACGTGTGGCGGAGCGGCGGTGGCGGAGACACTGGATGTGCAAGAACGGGAAACAAGAGGCTGGAAACAATAGCGGTAATACTAAGAATACAACAATAAATTATGAAATAGTATGCATTGGTAAATAATGTTGGTGATGCGGAGATGAATGAAAAAAGGTGAAAAAGGTAATGGAATCGACAGCAGTCACATAGCGGCGGGAAACAGGAGCAGAGGATGACATCGGCGACACGAAGGGAAATATATACGATAATATTGTGCATAGATAAAGAAGAACAATAGAGATACAAACAATAATAGGTCAGGTAAAGGTAACAGTAAAATATCCAGATGGAACATAATAGGAAGATAATAGGAAGAATTAAGAATAGTAACAGAGAATCACAAAAAAAAAAGACGCATTGATATTATAACAGAGAAAAAAAAAATCATGAAAAATATCAACACAACGCAATTTTTGTTCGTAGTGATAAGATAAGGTGGCAAAAAAATGAAGTGAAATTAAGCGCCATTAGCATATGACTCGTTGTACACTGCAGACTGTAAGGACATACAATAGTGAAGCAAATGAGTGAAGGTTTTCCTCATTATCATTAAGGAGATAGGAGTGAGTGAAGGTGAAAGAGGGAGACGGTTATGACACACACACACACACACACACACACACACACACACACACACACACACACACACACACACACACACACACACACACACACACACACACACACACACACAACCCCGCCCATCCTCCTCAGCCCACAACGATTTTCCATTTCAGACTTTTAACCTCAAACTGAGAACCAACCCACCCATTTTCCCCCCTCTCTGAGTTAATTAGATTTTGGAACATGGTGACTCTCTCTCTCTCTCTCTCTCTCTCTCTCTCTCTCTCTCTCTCTCTCTCTCTCTCTCTCTCTCTCTCTCTCTCTCTCTCTCTCTCTCTCTCTCTCTCTCTCTTCTCTCTCTCTCTCTTCTTTCCTTCTCTTTCTTCTTCTTCTTCTTCTTCTTTTCTTCCTTCTTTTCCTTCTTCCCTTCCTTCCCTTCCCTTTCCCTTCCTTTGCCTTGCCTTGCCTTGTTTTCTTCCTTTCTTCCTTTCTTCCTTTCTTCCTTCTTCCTCTAGTAATCAGTGGTTTCTATTCCTCCGTTCTCAATTCTCCTTCCTTTATTTTCTTTGTTTCCTCTTTTTCTCCTCCTCACTCACTATTTCTTGTTCTTCTCTTATTTCTACCTCCTCATCTTTTTCTTCTTTTCTTCCCTAATCTCTCATTTTCATCAGTTCACGTTTAATCTTCACTGGAATTCTTCTCTCGCCTCTGTCCTCCTCCTCCTCCTCCTCCTCCTCCTCCTCCTCCTCCTCCTCCTCCTCCTCCTCCTCCTCCTCCTCCTCCTCCTCCTCCTCCTCCTCCGTTAACTTTGCCTTTCTTCTTACACTTCTCTCAGCACATGTTCCTCCTCCTTCCTCTCTTCCTCCGTTTCACTTAGCCCTCTATTCAATTTGTTTCTCTTTTTCCTTCTTCTATTTCTCTACTTTTTTTTCTACATCTTTTTCCCTCATACCTACTATCTACTGCTTTCTCTCTCTCTCTCTCTCTCTCTCTCTCTCTCTCTCTCTCTCTCTCTCTCTCTCTCTCTCTCTCTCTCTCTCTCTCTCTCTCTCTCTCTCTCTCTCTCTCTCTCTCTCTCTCTCTCTCTCTCTCTCTCTCTCTCTCTCTCTCTCTCATCCGTAGTGTAGTGGTTAGCACGCTCGACTCACAATCGAGAGGGCCGGGTTCGAGTCCCGGTAACCGGCGAGCAAATGGGCAAGCCTCTTAATGTGTAACCCCTGTTCACCTAGCAGTAAATAGGTACGAAATTTAACTCGAGGGGTTGTGGCCTCGCTTTCCCGGTGTGTGGAGTGTGTTGTGGTCTCAGTCCTACCCGGAGATCGGTCTATGACCTCTTAGCTCGCTCCGTAATGGGGAAGACTGGCTGGGTGACCAGTATGCGACCAAGGTGAGGTCATCCCCTTCTCTTCCTCATCCTCTTTTCTCCCCCTTCTCACCTTCCTCTTTATTCCACCTTACCTTACAAACTCTTTTCTTCCTCCTCCTCCTCCTCCTCCTCCTCCTCCTCCTCCTCCTCCTCCTCCTCCTCCTCCTCCTCCTCCTCCTCCTCCTCCTCCTCCTCCTCCTCCTCCTCCTCCTTCTTCCTCCTTCTTCCCAACTTTCACTTCTAAGTATCTTTACTTTGTTGTTGTTGTTGTTGTTGTTGTTGTTGTTGTTGTTGTTGTTGTTACTGTTCGTGTGTTCTTGTTTATTTTCATCCTCTTCTTGGTCTTTTATTGTATCTTCTATATTTCTTTCTTCTATTCCTTATTTCTATTTCTTATCTCCATCGTATTTCTTCTTCTTGTCGTTGTATTTATCCTTCTCCATTTTTCTACTCCTTTTCTTTTTCCTCCTCCTCCTCCTCCTCTTTTTCCTCCACGTCTTCCTCCTCTCTTCTTATCTTCCAATTCCTCCTTTCGCTTCCTGTTCCTCTTCTTTCTTCTTGGTGTCTTGCATTTTCTTCTCTCTTCCGCCTCTTGCTTCTCCTTTCTGTACTTCTTTCTCTTGTCGCTCCTCCTCCTCCTCCTCCTCCTCCTCCTCCTCCTCCTCCTCCTCCTCCTCGGGACAAGGAACACTCATCACAAAGACTGCGAGACCATCCAGAAAGATCTAAAGATTATCCCGCGTTCTGACAAATGGCGGATGTCCTTTAACCTCGACAAGTGCAGAGTCATGCACTCCGGGCCCGGGACAGTAAAGACAATTACAATACGACGGATTAACCACAGAGAATACAGCGGATGGTGAATACAGAAAAGGCCACAGCGTCAGCATCACCAGTGGGGCGGAATACTTGGACTAATATGTATGTGTGTGTGTGTGTGTGTGTGTGTGTGTGTGTGTGTGTGTATGAAAGAATGATATGATACGAGGTTCTATTGGTGTATATCTCTGGGAAATGTTTAACTGTGTTCGTGTGGATTATGTTCAGTGTCCGAGTTTCATATATTGCTTATTTCCATGTTCTTTGATTTTTTTTTAACCATTTTGTTTTGTAAGTCGAGTTATATGAATTAGATGTTCTTATTTGTATTACATTTTTTTTTTTTTTCTATTTTTACGGTACGCATATCTATGGATGTATAATGCTGGGAATAATTTAGGTACAGTTGTGTACAGTCATGGACAGGATTCGGGTCATATACATCATCTATTTCCATTTTCATTTGCTGTTTGGAGTTTTGCTTGGTCTTAAATCTTGTCATCTGCCATGAGGAATTATGGACATTTATGACGCCGATTTTATTTAACTCTACATCTACAATAAGGTTAGTGTTCGAGTATAACAACGTACTCACCTCGATATAGTGTGTGTGTGTGTGTGTGTGTGTGTTTCCGTCAATCTTGAGTCCAGTGATATGGCACGAATCATTGAAATGTCACATTTCACATATAGTTTGTCAGCAGATCAGAAGACTGAACCCCTTCACTGTGATGCAAAATAGTTACCACCACCAAGAATAACGCATAAAATCTTTCTGAGAATTTATAAAACAATAGTGATCTAAAAATAATAATTTTGCTGTTTCTAACAAGTTTGAAAATTTTAGGTTACTGTAGAACAAGTAAAGGTATATCAGAGTACATTGTTATTAAGGAAAATTATTCCAAATAGCAATCCGAGGTTTCAAATATATGGACAACAGTAAGCACAGTGGAAGTGAGTGTGGATGAGTGCGCAGCCTCCGACAATGACTGTACAAGATTCAATGAGTTATTGCCTCTCATCTCTGAGCTTCAAGGACAATGAAATTACTTGAGTATGACCACCTGCCGGAAGACTGTCCCTGGCACTCCTTTTAAGCCCTGCAAAGTGAGGTATGTGAAGTGAAAATGCCACATTGAAAAAGGGACTACGTAAAAACTTTTTTTTGTATCGGTATTTTATGTTGAGATTGAGATCCTCTGCTGGCCATTAAAGCGGCATACTTTGACATAGATTGTTTTAATATTGATTTGTTGTTATAGGTTATGTTTGTTAACTTACTTGGAATGTTCGAAACAGGGCACTCTAAGTAAACAAAGGAGTGAAGTTGAAGTGCACAGTCAGTGATCATATCTCCATCGTATGAACAATTGGAGCGATTATATCAGACAAAATTTCTTTGAACTTTTCTGGCTTTGATCATTTAAGTATATTTTCACCAGTCACAGTGTAATAAGAAAATGCATATTTTCAGTTATGAATTATTGTTATTAGACATTACGCAGAAATGCGAGCAACAACAACAGTGGTGATCGCATGAAGCATACTGGAAAGGTTAGGCATATATAAACGTCCCTTGTGCCGGAAGCCGATTTGCAACAATGCCGCTTATATTTCACGGGGAAAAGTGTAAGAAGGCTTTTGTTGAGCAATGAATTTATGACTCATGACGCAATGTGATAACCATGACATTTTGTTTCCTGCTTCCAGCCAAACACAGATGCTTCCGTTTCTCGAAATTGTTGAACTGGGTGTATGATGTAGAAATCTTTTTATCATAAATCCTAATAGAATTTCCACACACAGTCCTCATTATTACTGGTTTTTTTTTTTCCTTTCTTATTCGACTTGATTGAAAAAAAAGGGTAACCTGAATACTATGAAAATTTATACCCTTATGAGTAAATTCTCTCTCTCTCTCTCTCTCTCTCTCTCTCTCTCTCTCTCTCTCTCTCTCTCTCTCTCTCTCTCTCTCTCTCTCTCTCTCTCTCTCTCTCTCTCTCTCTCTCTCTCTCTCTCTCTCTCCTTTGTGTCTCTATGAAGGTCGGGCAGAGGGTGACGCTTTTCATTTTGATCTCTTCTTGGTATATAATAATGATTGGTACGTGTAACAGTTGGGATATTTTTATTGCTGGCTTGACTTCTCCGGACACTGAACATTCAAGAGAGAAAGTGAAATTGTGTAGAGTTGTACGTAAACAATAACATTCGAGAGAGAGAGAGAGAGAGAGAGAGAGAGAGAGAGAGAGAGAGAGAGAGAGAGACGAATGAATTAACGAATGAACGAATGAATAAGCCCCATTGCCACCACCACCACCACCACCACCACCACCACCACCACCACCACCACCACCTCCTCCTTCACCTCCTCGGCCCGGGGATAAAACTTTGCCTCATCGCCAGTCTCTGATTTCCCGAGGAGCCTCAGAACTTCAAAGGACCGACGGAGGAGGGAGAGAAAGACAGGAAAAGAGGAGGAGGAGGAGGAGGAGGAGGAGGAGGAGGAGGATGAGGAGGAGAAATTATTATCAGGCGTGACATCAAGGGGGATTGAACACTCCTTGTCATGCATTTGAAAAGTAAATCACTATACGTATGTGATGACAGCGACACTGAACCCCACCTCCTCTTCCTCATACTCCTCCTCTTCCTTGTTTGTCCCCCCTCTCCCCGTCTTCCTCCTCCTCCTCCTCCTCCTCCATGTCCTTGTCTTCGTCCTTTCTTTTTATTATTCCTTCATTTTCCTGTTTTCCATTTTTTCGCCGTGTAGTTCTTGATTTCCAGTGTTCATTCCTCTTTCCTTTTTCTTTCTCACTCCTTCATTCCTTCATTTTTTTTCCCTATTTGTCATTCATGTATTTCTTTTCTATTTCGTCTTCCTTCTTTTTCGTACTTTGTCTTTTCTCTCTTATCCATTTCTTTCTTTGGGAATAGTTAAAAGAAGTGTGACGTGTGTGTGTGTGTGTGTGTGTGTGTGTGTGTGTGTGTGTGTGTGTGTGTGTGTGTGTGTGTGTGTGTGTGTGTGTGTGTGTGTGTGTGTGTGGTGAGAGAACAAAGGAGAGGAAGAGGCACCTGCGTGTGGTCTCTCACCTGTCATTACCGTCATCTGGAGACATTAATTGAATCTCCTGGTGGTCCCGCGTCGCCCTGGTTACCTCGCCTCGCCTTCCACTGCCTCGTGACTCACCTGTCCTGTTCGCCTCCCACATGTATTTATAGACTCCTCTTCATAATAGCAATAATAATGATAAAAGATAATAAGAAATGACTAACAACAACAACGACGACGTGAAGAAAAATAGATACCTTAATTAATGATGTTTTTTAGGGGAAATTTCTTGACACGTGGCTGTATTTTATTTATCCATTATTTATTTATTTATATTTTTGTATCTCCTTAAGGCACGGTGATGTAGAAGGACGCGTATAAGACAGGGAAGGGAGTGATGATTATGTTGTAGTGTAATTTTGATGGTAGAGTAGAGAAAAGTAACGAAACATAGGAAGGGGGTGTAGTAGCAGCAGTAGTAGCAGCAGGAGGAGAAGGAGGAGGAGGGAAATAAAAAGAAAAACTGATGGTTAAACAATTGGTATGTAGCAGTAGAAGTAGGAGGAGGAGGAGGAGGAGGAAAACTGATGGAGGAAACAATAGAGTAGAGGTGGAGGAAAGCAGATGGTAAAATAATTGGTATACAGTAGTAGAAGGAGGAGGAAGAGGAGG
>NC_059301.1:24100549-24103049 GCF_017591435.1 Portunus trituberculatus | reverse complement strand
CCAGGATCTCAGAGAACAATTAAATGAGTTTTAAAGAAATGCACTGTTATCTATTCCCATCCCTAATGTAACCCTTGCGTTTGCTTTATGTGATATTCCTCAATGGTTCAAAGAAAGGTCATATTAATTTGTAGTACTTGTTGTTTGTGTCACTTGGAAGGTTTATTATTATGTAGTGTAGTTGTTTGTAATGCCCTTAGTTATTGTTATTATTTTTTTTTTTTTTAAGTTGGTGGTAATCAGAAGAATGTCAAAGTAATCTTACAGTTAGTATATAGCAGGAAAAGTTTATTTGTCTAATGTTTCGACAGTGTTTTCCACAGGGTACCTCTTCCAGTACTCTCAAATACTTTGCTCACGTTCCAGTACTATTGTTTCAAAGGCCACAGAGATGTTTAACCGGATTTTGATGAGTATTTTTCATGTTTTTAATGTAGAAATTGTGTTGCTTTGTCACTAGCTGTGACAAAAGAAAATCATTAAAAGTCAGTGTCTCTTCAAGAAGGCCTTTTGAAAGTAGTTGAGGTGTGGCAGAAGTGTGACTGCTTAAAAAAAAAAAATAAGTAAGTGAAATAAAATATAAATAAATAAATGAATAATAAATGCCCCAGACTGAGTGATGAAGATGCGCCAAATAGCTTCATCTATATATAACTTGTCAGAGTTTTTCAAAAGGTACGTGTAATAGTAAGCTCTAGTCATGATATTTTATTTTGGTATTTTCACTGCTTTACAAACTTTACCATTATCACATGGAAGTATTTATTCATTTATTTTATTTTATTTTTTTACTCTAGTGTCTTGAATAACTCGTTCCTAAAATTAACATGTTCTTTTTGCTTTTCTGTGTACTCATATTAAGAAAGAAAATTCGTCGCGGTGAAAGGTTTGATTACACTGAACCAAAAAAAAAAGTTTTTAAAAAGACTTGAACATATTTAGTATATATATTATTGAAATTACGAAAGTGATATTGAAATTTGTATAGTGTTAATTTGAGAAAGGTTTTATTTGTTTTTCATTTTATATATATATATATATATATATATATATATATATATATATATATATATATATATATATATATATATATTATGAAACGTAGCTAAATAAACGCTAAGATGAAATGTCTGATGTTAGATTGAATCCAATTAAGATTAGGGTTGATATACAGGTGTGTGTGTGTGTGTGTGTGTGTGTGTGTGTGTGTGTGTGTGTGTGTGTGTGTGTGTGTGTGTGTGTGTATTTTGTTGACTTTTTACAGATTTATCCTTTCTGTATCATCATTATTATTATTTACTATTATTATTATTTTTTTATTATTATATTATTATTATTATTATTATTATTATTATTATTATTATTATTATTATTATTATTATTATTATTATTATCATTATTATTACTATAATAATAATTATTATTATTTACGTTATTATCATTACTGTTATTTTGTTTTCCGGTTGGTTGGAAGTGTAGGTGTTAGTTTGATTCTATTGGTTTTCCAGGCCAGTGGGGGTTGTTTCCAGCGTTGGTAAGGCGGCCAGGGAGTTTCCAGTCAGATGAAAACTAATAATTTGCCCCTCTTTTTTTCTTCACCTGAGTGCACCTGATGCCATAAGAGAGAGAGAGAGAGAGAGAGAGAGATGTATTTCATGTTTATGATCTTTTTAAGTTATCGTAATAAATGTTCCCTTCGTTTTACGTGGAAATTTTAAGTTATGTAATTATCATTCACGTTTATCACATTCTGTTCCCTTTTTTCTATTTCTTATAACATTTTTTCCGTTCTTTTTCACTTCACTTTCTCGATTTTCTTTCCTTTCCATGCCCTTTCATATTCTGATCGGCATTTCATTCGTTCATTTTTCCTCCCTTCCACTTCTTTTTATCCCATATTACTCGTTTTTATTATGTCGTCAAACGTTCCTTATTCGTCTTCCTTCTCTATCTTCCCTTTGATATCCTTACATCCTGCTAAGCTCTTTTCTTCCTTCCTTCCTTCCTTCCTTCCTTCCTTCCTTCCTTCCTTCCTTCTTTCTCATTCTCCTTATTTTTTATTTATCTCTCTTCCCACTCCTTCCTGCTCTCACATTTCCGCTTGCCTTATATTTTCGTTTGCTTTCCTCTCCCTCCTCTTTACTTTCTACCATTCTAATTCCTCCCTCTTCTCACGTTTTCCTCCACTCCTTCACCTTCCTCTCTTCTCTCCTCTCCTTTCCTCTTCTCTTCTCTTCTCTTCTCTTCTCTTCTCTTCTCTCTTTCTACTCTTTCCTTTGTACAATATTTTATCTTCCCACTCTTTCCCGTTCACTTTCCACTGTGTATATTTTTCTTTCTCGTCCCCACTCCTCTTCCTACTCTTTCCTCTTCCTTCTTTTCTCCTCCTACTCCTTCCTGCTTCAAGCTCCCACTTCTTCCTTTCCCCTTCCCTTTTTCCTCCACCTCCCTATACCTTCTCCTTCACTTCCTTCTCCATGTTCTATTTTACTCCTTCCCA
>NC_059301.1:24083049-24098049 GCF_017591435.1 Portunus trituberculatus | reverse complement strand
AGGAAAGAAAATATCATACTAACTTGGAGCTATCAATTGAGGAAGAAGTAATCTTTGTCCCAGGAATAGAGCAAGATGGTATATAAAAAAACACAATGCATAGTTATAACCTAACTCTACTATTATAGCGTTTTTGTCGTAGATACATGTTTAGAAATACTTTACCTATCTTGATATCTCCTTATGTGACAAAAGAATATCCAAAAATATACGATATGCAGTTGACCATCTTTTCTGTGAAATATTACGATATCTGTTGAATCTGGCAACTTCAACGGGAGTTTGGGTCCTCTCCTAGTGTTTCCTTATGATTGAAACATTGATATTTACACGTCATTGTGATCAGGGAAATAAAGAAAACTAAGTTTGCTTTTTCTAAGAGCATGAAATAGAAAAATTTATGTTTACAAGTGGCAGTTTATGTATAAGACAAGCAAACCTGTGTGCACTCATCCACTCTATCCAGAAGCTTAACTAATTTTCAAAAGTTCCCCAATAGCTACACAACTACCATTGGTCTACTGTTTCTATCCAGTTACCTACAAACACGTACACATTCACGGCAGCAACATGCAAAGTACACTAAATACTCCGGAGCAAAGCTGCCTCACCTTGTTTCATTAATCAGCTAACTCTTGCACACTTTCACACCAAAGCTATTTTTCATTTACCATCGACGATTTTATATTCGAATCAAAATTAAAACGACGATTGAGAACTTTCGGCCTAAAGATGTTTGAGGGCCGTGACGGCCTTGGGCGCCGCACGGGGGAAGGAGGTGGCCGTCGGGTCCGGCCTGGGGCCCAAGGCAGGAACTGGCTGCAGGTCCTGCTTTTCCTTGGTGGCCTCAAGCTTCACTACTAGTCGTCCACTTGCAGCGCATCACACTAGGCAAGGGTCGCCATAAGCAAGAGATCAATGTCTACCACTCACCGGATGGTGAGGGGCCCTAAAGGGTGATAAGGGCTCCTTGCATAGAATATGATGGTGAGTGGTGTGTACGGGACCTCTGCTTATAATGACACCGGGCTGAACAACTCGCCATGAACGAGGGCACGCTGTGCGCCATGAGCCAGGCACTGACAGTACCAGTGGTCCTTTACGTTAGGTTAGGTTAGGTTAGGTTAGGTAAAAGGACTCACTTCATGACAGCGTTTGGGGAGTGGTGTGTGGCGGGTCATTGCTCATGGCGACCTGTGTGAGGCATTGCAAGGTTGCATCGTCACTGCTCTCATAACCACGGGACTGGGGTTGACCCTTTCTGGGTAAAAAGTTTCGTCCCAGTACCTGTGTAGGTAATAATACTTTGGATCGTTTCGCCATCGCCATCGCCGCACCGTTAGCCTCGATAAACGGATCGTTATCCTCAACAAACACATCTGTACCGTGGACACTGGAATCGCAACCTGTCGTGGAATCCCATTGTTAACGTGGACTCATTTTCCTTCGCGGCTTCAAGCTCACTGATTGTTGTCAACTTGCAGCGCCTCATACTAGGCAAGGCGTCGCCTTAAGCAGTCTGCCGTGTCTACCGTCCATCAGATGATGCCGTGAGGGGCCTTTAAGGGGTGATAAGGGCTCCTTGCATAGAGTCTGGTGGTGAGTGGTGTGTACAGGACCTCTGCTTATAATGACATCGGGCTGAACAACTCGCCATGAACGAGGGCACGCTGTGCGCCATGAGCCAGGCACTGACCGTACCAGTGGTCCTTTACGGGGTGAAAAGGACTCACTGACAGTGTTTGGGGAGTGGAGTGTGGCGGGTCATGCTCATGGCTACCCGTGTGAGGCGCAGTAAGGTGGCAGCGTCACTCTCCTCGCACTCACGGGTCTGGGGTGAACTCTTACGGGGTGAAAGGGTTCGCCCCAGTACCTGTGTAGGCAAGTGAACTTCAATTGCGTCGCAGTGAGGTGGCAGCGCCACTCTCCTCGCACCTAAGGGTGTGGGGTGGACCCTTACGGGTGAAAGGGTTCATCCCAGTACCTGTGTAGGCAAGTGGACTTCAATTGCAGCGCAGGAAGGTGGCAGCGTCACTTTACTCGCACTCAAGGGTGTTGGGTGGACCCTTACGGGGTGAAAGGGTTCGTCCCAGTACCTGTGTAGGCAAGTGGACTTCAATATTGTGTCTTGAAATCGCATCGTGAGGACTGGAACCGCATCGACATCGTGGAAACCCGCATCGTTCCCGTGGAAACTGGAATTACATCTTGATCGTGGAAACTCGCATCGCTATCGAGGAAACTGGAATGCCATTGTTATCTTGGAAACTCGGAGCGCTATCGAGGAATCTGGAATCAAATCTTATCGTACACACTGTTATCGTGGAAGCTCTCGTGATCGTCGTTCGTTTCGTTATCTCTGAATTACTTAATTAGTCTTGGTATTATTATTAGCCTCCGTAATAATAGAGATGTTGGTCATTTTATCTTATTTTTTTTTTTTTTTTTCAGGGTACAGTTTAGTGTTCTTCAACCTTTTCTAAATTCGTGCACCTTTTCGAGAAGCAAGGAGGACTATAAAAGAAATGCATCAATATTCGTAATTTTCCCTACTTTAAGACTGAAAATCGATAGATAACATTATTGAATATCTACCTGAAGCTACAGTTTTTTAGTCCTAAACAGTCGCTATATAGAGCGAAATGTACTATAACAAAATGCCACATCTCAAACACATTAGGCCCGTGTTCCGTCGGAGTGTAATATATTACTATTGTGAATAAATCGCAATACTTTGATTAATATCAATAGGAGAGGACCCAAACTGTCACAATTTCAGTGTTCGCAGTTGGTTTAAGGAGGAGAGTCAGTATCGTCTCGCGGTACAGAGTAATCGTCTCTAAACACTGTATTACGATGTATCTATTGATTTGCCAGGGTTTTACTCCTACCAGTATTTTTCTGTTCTTATTCTACCATGGTATTTCTTTATAGTTACTTGAGTTTATACGACTGACATCATAATATAGAGCAAAACATAATTGTCTGGTGTACCAAGATCTTTCATTTCTAGAGACTTAAAGACAGCACGGAACCTTAACACACATTTCACCTCGCTTCTGCACAGGTTAATTCTTCTTCTTCTCAACCTTTTAATGTGATGTACCCTCGAAGTCTTTCAGTATTGATCACGTACCCTTACCCACAATGCAGCGTCAGGAAGGGTAACAATAAATGCATGGTTTATTGACTTAGTTTATTAAGTTTAAATTGTGTTATATATGTGGAGCAGACACAATTTTTAATTAATATTAGTATGTTTCTATGAGGTAGTGTCGATAGGAACTGGTACCTCACAGGAGACACTATATGTGACTAACATGCAATGCATTTACCAAAAGGAACTATATCAGACAATTTTCGATCATTATGGCAGTGAACTAGTGTTGCTTGCAGCTAGTTGCAACTTGTAACTAGTAACAGTGATAAATAAGTCACTGTGTGTGTGAATAACATATAAAATAATAAATCAGAACAAATATTATAGGTTTGCAAGGTTGTGTGGCAACTGTAATCCAAGAGAGCTTCCTCTCAAGTGATATAACTCAAGAGTTTCCTTGTTAACGTTGTTCACGTGTCCTGGTTCTAGTGAAGGACAAATTATATACTACAAACAAATTTGCTGCTATTCAAAACTGAAGCATTTTGAGAAACCCGCCACGTACCCCAAAATTCCTCTCACGTACCCTGGGGTACGCGTACTAGGTTGAGAACCCCTGCTCTAAAGCAACTAAATCCTTTACTGTTGTGCATCCCTCTTCATACAGAAACACACACACACACACACACACACACACACACACACACACACACACACACACACACACACACACACACACACACACACACACACACACACACACACACACACACACAGATGACCGGGTTCGACCCCGGCCGGGTGGAGATATTTGGGTGTGTCTTCTTTCACGTGTAGCCCCTGTTCACCTAGCAGTTAGTAGGTACGGGATGTAAATCGAGGAGTTGTGACCTTGTTGTCCCGGTGTGTGGTGTGTGCCTGGTCTTAGGCCTATCCGAAGATCGGAAACAATGAGCTATGAGCTCGTTCCGTAGGGTAACGTCTGGCTGTCTCGTCAGAGACTGCAGCAGATCAAACAGTGAATTACACACACACACACACACACACACACACACACACACACACACACACACACACACACATAATTTTTCGTGCTCATATCTTCGGCTACTTACCTTAATTGTATTTTATTATTTACCTTTATTTTTTATAGGTCATCATATGAATTTTTTTTTCGTGAGCATATATCTTTGCTGTAGGTTAAGAGTTTTCCTTCTGTGATCTTTACATATATGTGTATTAAATGTGTCATTCCTCCTCCTCCTCCTCTTTCTTATTTCCTGTTAGCTTAAGCTAGAGGGAGTGTTGGGTGAGGAGGACCTTTCGCCTTTACTATTCTTTTCTCTAGACATTGTTCAGTTAGAGTAGTCCATAAACAGCCTGGAAAGGGTCAGTAGGCCTGCTGCTGTGTGTTATTCCTTTGTATTCCTCCTCCTCCTCCTCCTCCTCCTCCTCCTCCTCCTCCTCCTCCTCCTCCTCCTCCTCCTCCTCCTCCTCCTCCTCCTCCTCCTCCTCCTCCACTATATTCATGTTACACCATATTTTAAACTCTGACACCATAACCTGCATTGCAAAACCCGAGCGAACCCTTTTTTTTTTTTTCCTCATTTATCTTTAACGCGCCTCATTCTTCACATTCCCTTCTCGTAAATCAATGAATCAGTCGATCAGCTAACTCGTTCCTGCATTCCAGTCCATCTCTTCCTGCATTCCGAGCCTCTGTGACACCAGTGTGCACTTTTCCTCGCCTCAATTTGTGCTTAATATCTTGCATGACTTGTGCCGTCCGCGGTCAGGAGGGAAAGTATCTGGTGGTCACAGTGGCGTTGCTTGTGGCCTCGAGCTGGTCATGGTGTTACTTGTCGAGTGAGTAGTGTGGCCATAAAAGCTGAATTGCACACACACACACACACACACACACACACACACACACACACACACACACACACACACACACACACACACACACACACACACACACACACACACAGTCAAGTATATTGCAAGGTGAACGGGGCCGTGGGAAGAGTAATATTAGCGTGCGTGATGGTAGTGCACGAGCAAAGGTTATGTCTGCCTGAGGAGGAGGTGGTGGTGGTGGTGGTGGTGGTGGTGGTGGAGAAGTAACAGTAGGAAGAAGTCTTCATGCATGCACTGTGGTCCACTTTCAACTTGAAATTACCGACACTTTCACCGCCTAAACTACTGTTACTGTTGCTATCTCCTTCACCACATAACACACACCGGCCAGCTCTGCATCCACTTCTACCCCTCCACCTTCACTAACATCGCCACCACCACCACCACCATCACCTGAACTGTTTTCTTTTTGCATCCTAGACTGTAGTGGAAATGTGGAAGACGAAGTTAAACAAAAAGTAATAGAAAAGAAATTCGTGCAGTGAACTGACCACAACTCATTTTTGGGGTAATCTTTTATTTATTTTTTTCTTTTCCGGGTAGGTTAGGGTGTCAGACAAGTGGATTTTGCATGGCGGTGACCTTTTTCCTGAGAACGCGGCGCCCCGGCGGTCCACCAGTCAAATAGGGCCGATGAATTATTTGGCCTGAGTTGAGCCTTTGTGTCGGAGCCTCGAACCATGAACTATGAACGATCTGCCATTATTCACGAGGCTGAGGCATGACCCAACGAGACAGTTGACCCGGCTCGCTGAATTATTATCTGACGATACCCCTCCCCTTCCCCTCTCTTGTCTCCCACCCCCTGCATACCTCCCCTTCCCCTCTTCCTCTCAACACGATACCATTTCTTCCCCCTCTCCTTTACTAGTCCCCCCCTTTTTTTTTTATGCCTCCTCTTCCCCCATTCTTCCTCCCTTACCCCTCCAGAGTCACCTTTCTAGCCCCCTTATTCCCCTTCCTCCTCCCCGTCACCTATTGTAAGCCTGCCTGGCCCCGCCTTGTGAAACCTTGAAAGTTAGGTTTTAGAATAGCTGGGCATAAAAGATGAAGTATCCTACACCACATCTCCGGTCTCTCTCTCTCTCTCTCTCTCTCTCTCTCTCTCTCTCTCTCTCTCTCTCTCTCTCTCTCTCTCTCTCTCTCTCTCTCTCTCTCTCTCTCTCTCTCTCTCTCTCTCTCTCTCTCTCTCTCTCTCTCTCTCTCTCTCTCTCTCTCTCTCTCTCTCTCTCTCTCTTTGAGTGTGTGTGTGTGTGTGTGTGTGTGTGTGTGTGTGTGTGTGTGTGTGTGTGTGTGTGTGTGTGTGTGTTCAACAAGACATAAACACCGTACCTGTCCGCTCCACGCTTTAAAGAAGACATAAGATACATGCATGAATATTCTTTTCCTTTTTTTTTTTTTCTCTCTCTCTCTCTCTAACTCATGTGTACCTTTTATTTCCTTCCATTTGAACCGTTTCCTTGTATATCCCAACATCCACCAGCTTTGAGAGTCGCACACGCCACTAAATCACTTACCAACTCCACCAGCACTCACCAGGAACACTCGCCACTCTCAGCAGTCAAGGAGAGATAAGAGAGCTTGGCAGATCCTCGTGACTGGTTTTAGTAGGGCGGCACATCCTTCGCGAGCGCTTCCCATTGAACATGAGTCTAGTTGGCCGTCGCCTCAGCAGGGGGTTGTGTGTACTCTGTGTGCGCCACTCAGGTGAGGGAGGAGGCATCGCGGTGGGGCACAGTGGGTTGTGGGCTGGGTACCACGTAGGAAGGTGGTGTAGGTAGGTAGGCTGGGCAGAGGAGGAGGAGGAGGAGGAGGAGGAGGAGGAGGAGGAGGAGGAGGAGGAGGAGGAGGAGGAGGAGGAGGAGGAGGAGGAGATGAAAGTGTGGTTGTAAGTAATACGTGTGTTGAAGTGAACGGGATTAAAAGGAAATAGAATAATAAGACTTTTCTTCCCTTCTTTTTGTTACGATGCATTTTCATTCGATAGTTTATTTTCTCTCTCTCTCTCTCTCTCTCTCTCTCTCTCTCTCTCTCTCTCTCTCTCTCTCTCTCTCTCTCTCTCTCTCTCTCTCTCTCTCTCTCTCTCTCTCTTTGGTTGAAGAAATAGTGGTTTCTCGTTAATTTATGAGGCTTTACACGGATTCGCTTTTGCTGGTTTGTGATTTCATTTTTTTTTTTATTTCTTTGTTAATTAGAGACATTACTGACTAAAGGAAGTGTTCATTGAGATTGCTTTTTAGTTTTGACAAATACAAGATGAGAGAGAGAGAGAGAGAGAGAGAGAGAGAGAGAGAGACATCACTACATTTTATCGTTGCATTTCCAAATGTGTTCGGTTCACAAATGCTGTTGTTGTTCAGTCAGTTTTTATTTCCCAATACCAATGTTAACATGAGCAATAGAAACAGAGACAAAGGCCAGACAGAAGCACGATGATGATAATGGATATTTGCTGGAGAATCTTCCTTGATATTCCATGGAACAAGTCTCTCTCTCTCTCTCTCTCTCTCTCTCTCTCTCTCTCTCTCTCTCTCTCTCTCTCTCTCTCTCTCTCTCTCTCTCTCTCTCTCTCTCTCTCTCTCTCTCTGTGTGTGTGTGTGTGTGTGTGTATATTTCAAAGTATTAGTATAGACATGAATAATAGCAGTGGGGCAGGCATGAGGTGCAGCAGAGGTGCAGTGTTCACCTGAGTGTTGGTGGTGGTGGCCTCTGACCCCGGCGGCGGCAGGCAGCTCCCTTACCCGGCGCCTCTCCTCCCCGCGCTGCTGCATCATTCATGTTAATACAGTCACGTCTCCTGGTGATACTCATTTACAGGCCAATATTGCCAGGGTTCATGATCCGCTCAGCCGCGTGTCTGTCTCCCTGCCTCCCTGTCTCTCTCTGTCTCTGTGTCTGCTTGCTTGCCTGCGTATCTCGCTCCCTGCCTCCCTCCTGCCTGCCTGCTTGCCTGTCCGTCTCTCTGCCTCTCTGTCTCTTTCCCTCCTTGCCTCCCTTCCTGCTTCCATGCCTCTCTCAATTCGTGTTTCCCTGCGTGCCTGCCTCACCTCTTCTTCACCCGCTTTCACATGATTCGAACCCAGGATGAACCCCATCCATTGTGGGGCCGTAACAGGAGCCGCTGCCACGAGGAATCCCGGCGGCAGGTGTGGTGGCGGCAGCGGCAGTAATCATTATCAGTCAGTCTGGCAGCGAATCGATAACTCAGTCATATTTTTCACGCGTATTAAAGTGAAAACAGTGGATAAAACAACACGACAGCTTTAACCATTAAAATGCTTATTGCTTCGCCTGCAGTGCGCAATTAATACCGCGCTTATTTAAACATGTATTTATATTATATTTCTGTAAACATTTCGTATACATTAAATTAAGAGCAAAACTGGGAATACAATATTAAAAACTTCAGAAAGCACGCGCGCACACACACACACACACACACACACACACACACACACACACACACACACACACACACACACACACACACACACACACACACACACACACACACTGCAGGTACAAAAAGAAACTTCATAACTGAATGTTGGTGATGAATCTTAATTATGAAAGTAAATATGATAAATAAACACACCACTTAAAGGAGACTCCTCTTAACACAATGCAGCAAGGAGGCGTGCCTGGCTGGCTGTGCTTGGCGGCGGGTGGGCGTCAGGGTGGCAGGCTGTCGTCTCTCCCTGCAGTTCCCTCGGGCGACGCTGAGGTGAGGGCAGGCTGGGAGGCAGGAAGGTGCAGGCGAGGCATCCACCACTGCTCTGCCTCACGCTCGGCGGCAGCAGTTAGCTTGGGGTTGACGTAGCACAAAACAACGCCCGTCTTATTTATGTTTCCGTTGTTATAAGACCTTCGACTCTTAAACATTATGCGGTTTTGTCTCCGTTATAGTTCTTTTCTCTCTGTAGCTTTCTTCCTTCGTTATGTTATTCTGTATCTCATTGTAGTGTTGGCCATGGGAACATATCACTTATTAGATCCGATATTAGACGTCTTAGTGGTAGATCTTCCTATACTTAACTGTTTCACTGCGATATGCAACAGTTTACGACACTAAACAATGAGTGGAATCTTTAGACGCATCTGCAAAACATAGAGAAAGGAATTGAAAGTAGATGTTACCATGTCTAATCGGTCTAAAGGTTGGAGATCTCTCAGCGCGTCGTTAGTGATGAAGAAAAAGGACGCGCCAGATTGTGAAAAGGTTGATATACGGAGACTTTCACCAAAATGAACTCGTGACACACTTCTCTTATCAAGGTTCGTCGCCGACTCCTATTAGTTACCAGTTGTACCAATTGTACTGCAGTTCTGGAGAAGGTTGATACGTGTCCATGTAACCTAAACTGAAGGCATAGATAAATGGAAGTAACTGGTGTTTTGTAGTGTTTGATGGGACTCAACATGGTATATTTTCTTTCGGCTTGCGTCTGGTGTGGGCGAGGGACGTGTGGCGTATTGCATGGCGTACAAGATGAGGTGTCGTGGGTCGGAATTGTCATGTGGGTGGAGAAATAATTACTTTTATTTATGGGGGACAGTTTTGCGTGAGGTGTGTGCACGATGGGGGACAAGTATGACCCCATGAGGCTGGCGCGGCGTCTCTCCGTGGCGATAAAGAGCTTCTCGAATAATGACACACCCGATCTATACGTTAAAAAAAAGATAAATAAATAAAAAAAATAGTAATAGTAATATGCATACAAGTTGACAAATAAGATAGGCCTATTACATAATGATAACATTTTCTTGATCTGTTTTACCTTTTTTCCTTTTTCGCTCATGATTTTTTTTTTATTTATTATTCATTTATCTATTATTTATTTTTTTTCCTCTTGTGAACGTAAGATTTTTTCAATTGATATATTTGTGCAGAAATGTGGATCGATTTGTGTATTACATTTTATTTATTTATTTTTAATGTTTGTGTGTGTGTGTGTGTGTGTGTGTGTGTGTGTGTGTGTGTGTGTGTGTGTGGGTAATTTAAACCGTTTAGGTAAACTATTAAAGGTGTTGTTTTTCGGTTATTATAGTCTAAAGAACAGTACATAAGGTTTACTCTCTCTCTCTCTCTCTCTCTCTCTCTCTCTCTCTCTCTCTCTCTCTCTCTCTCTCTCTCTCTCTCTCTCTCTCTCTCTCTCTCTCTCTCTCTCTCTCTCTCTCTCTCTCTCTCTCTCTCTCTCTCTCGAATCTAGGACACATGGCGAGGCAAAACAACACCTGATCCACTCGACCAAACATTTATATATTTTTCTTCCCTCGTCAGCTCACGCGCCGCGAAGAGAATAAGAGAACAGAGGAACAGGAGAAACGCGAGTTACAGATAGACAGACAGACAGACAGAGATATTCAGTATACAATTTCACAAGCTTTATATTATTATGGAGTCAGTTGAATCTATCTTTCTATGTATTGGCGATTCGTGTCGTATTTTTATCCATATATGTTATTTCTTTAATTCTTTAGCTTGTCAAGGATGGATGAACAAAATGAATAAATATATGTATGGTATCCAACTTTATAGAGCGTTCTATTGTTGTTTTTTTTTATTATTATTAATTCTGTTGCTATTGTTGTCGTTATTGGTGATAGTGATGTATTTTTTTTTTTTTATTTTTTTCGTTCTTATTACTATTGGTGCTATATTGTTGTTGGTGTCATTATTGCTGGTGGTGTTCTTATTGTTGTTGTTCACCCTGCCAGTCTGACGTGGGTGGGGTGGGGTGAGGTGGATGGGTGGTTGTAGCAGTGGCGGGGATTCGAAGCAAGGCCAGATTAGTTGGGCAAATTGGCACAGTCAGCGGGGGAAACAAGCAGCTTCACCAGCACGACACTTATTCCTGCATAATTGTCTTGTTTTCCTCTTGTTTACGCCGAATATTCCAAGCGACAGCCGTCTCGCGTGATTTGAGTTTACTTTTTATCAATTTCACTTGTATGCAAATTGAACTGGTGTTATTTGCATACTTTTGCCCCTCTCTCTCTCTCTCTCTCTCTCTCTCTCTCTCTCTCTCTCTCTCTCTCTCTCTCTCTCTCTCTCTCTCTCTCTTTTCACTTTGTGTGTGTATTTTATTTTATTTATTTTTACTCTCCCAGCATCGGATCTTCGCACCGGCAGCTTAAAAGTTTGATAATGAAGCTGCCTGCGAACTATTTAGCTTTTTTTTTCCTTCACTCTCTCTCTTCTTTTTTTTTCCTCAGTCTATTTCCATGACGGCATTTAATTTACTCTTTAAAGTGTTTTGTCTGTTCGTATTTGCTCCACACTCCGTCCCCTCCTCCCCAACGTGTGTGTGTGTGTGTGTGTGTGTGTGTGTGTGTGTGTGTGTGATGTAGGCCATGACTATCTCAAGGGGAAGTAAATTGGTTATGGAGATGAGAAAGCGCTATCATATTCTCCCCTCACGACCAATCCTCCTCCTCCTCCTCCTCCTCCTCCTCCTCCTCCTCCTCCTCCTCCTCCTCCTCCTCCTCCTCCTCCTCATTACCGTTCCCGTTACCAGCAATACCAAATGCTCCCAGTATGAGTGTGCATCTGCGAGTAAAAAAAAAAAAATCTTAACATGATGCTCTGGTTCACTTATACTTTCTCCTGCGAGCCGCGCAAAGTGATCCCGCCACTATACAGCTGCCCTCTAAGAGCCTCATTTGAATGCTGCGTATAGTTCTGGTTCCTGGCAACTTTCGGGGCATTAAATTACTGGAGTACGACGACGAGGAGGACGAGTCACAAAACTAATCCCCGCATCGAGGACCAAACCTTGCCAAGAGAGGACTGAAACTTCTCAATGTCTGTTACTTGGGGAGAGAAAATTGCGTGAGGACATGATGCAACTCTTCCTTTACTCCTCAAGGTCTTTCAGTAAGTTAGCGCGGCAGACTTCGATGTTCCTTCCCTCCAAGTTGTGTGAATGCCTGCGCCAGAATCACGCTTGGTATTCCCATTAAAACTATAACCACTGCCACGCGGAAATGACGGTTCAATGTCTTTTATATATATATATATATATATATATATATATATATATATATATATATATATATATATATATATATATATATATATATATATATATATATATATATATATATATATATATATATATATATATATATATATATATATGTATGTATGTTAGAGATCGTCAACGGTGTGTGTGTGTGTGTGTGTGTGTGTGTGTGTGTGTGTGTGTGTGTGTGTGTGTGTGATTGTCAATTTATGGTTAAAAAAAGTGAGAAAAGTAAATTAGCTAACAATAATCCTGATGACTATGAACAGTAAGTAAAAAAAAAAATCCATTATATTTTATCTATTTTACTAGTTTCATTACTGATTTCGTTCCCTTTTATTTTTTTTCCTACCTACAAAAAAAAAATGTTCTCAGGTGATTGCTTCGTTGTTCAAATAGATTCATTTATTATTTTGTACGTATGTTACCATTGTTTCCTTAATGCAAACCTGTTTGTCTCTGCATGAAATATTATTATTTTAGTTATTATTATTGCTGTTGTTGTTGTCTTCTTATTACTATTATCAATGTTACTACTATCATTTTTAATATTTTAGGTTCATATTTTTCATGCCTTAAAATCCTCCTCCTCCTCCTCCTCCTCCTCCTCCTCCTCCTCTCTCATCGAGCTTCCAGTTCGTTCTTTTCTTCATCTCACTTCTGGCACACTCCACACACTCAAGAGCGCGCACTCGTTATATTCTCTCTCTCTCTGTCTCTCTCTCTCTCTCTCTCTCTCTCTCTCTCTCTCTCTCTCTCTCTCTCTCTCTCTCTCTCTCTCTCTCTCTCTCTCTCAAATGGCGCCCTCGCAGCTAACTCATTTAAGGCGTCGTGTTGTGTGAGTCAAGTGGTAGTGGCGCCTCGTGTTCTGGATGCTACACCGCCTCCTCCCTCTTACCCACACCTCCCCACCTCTCCCTAGCCTCTTCCCAGCTACTCCTGCCTATCCCCATCCACTCCTACTGCCTATACTGAAGCTATACATTGCCTTCACTCTGGCGTCGTATCGTTTTTTTTTTTTTTTTTTTTTTGTATCTATAATGTTAGTTAGGTTAGTATTCGTTATATCACTTTTTTTTTATTGTTTTGGTATTTTATTAATTTTTCATTGTATTTGTATTATGGTGTTTTTTTTTTTTTTTTTTGTGTGTGTGTTTGTGTCAGTATCTTAAAACATCATATCTAAGGAGTTTTTCTAGTGTTTGTTGTTTCTTTTATCCACTTCTCTACCGTAATTATCAGTGTGGTTTGTTCTTTCTTATTAGCAGCAGCATCGTCGTCATCCTATTTTCATTTTTTCGTCATTTTTTATTTGTTCTTCTCATTTTCCTTTTTTTTTTTTTTTTTTTTTTTACAGTATATATTTTTTATTTCTATTATCTTATTTTTCGTCTTAATCTCCCTCTGTTTGCTGATTAATCCACTCCCAAGTCCCAAAACACATATATTAACTCCTTTCTTCACTCCTTCACTCTTCTCTCTTCACTCTATACTACTTTCTCAATTCATTCTTCTTCGCTTCACTTCACTCTACAGCTTTCTCGATATTCTTTATATATTTTTCTCACATCGTCCTTTTTAACAATTCTTGATCAGCATATTTAGCATCACCATCTCCTTTGTTATCTCACATTACATATCATATTAACTCATTTACTACATATTTTCTGAGTCTTTGTGTCCATTTCACTTTTGTCACCCCTCACATCGTCCACGTGTACAGACAGGTAATATTAAACTCATTATAACTTTACTGCCAATTAACTGATCCACTTGTCTCTCTCTCTCTCTCTCTCTCTCTCTCTCTCTCTCTCTCTCTCTCTCTCTCTCTCTCTCTCTCTCTCTCTCTCTCTCTCTCTCTCTCTCTCTCTCTCTCTCTCTCTCTCTCTCTCTCTCTCTCTCTCTCTCTCTCTCTCTCTCTCTCTCTCTCTCTCTCTCTCTCTCTCTCTCTCCACCGTCGTCATCCCGTCAGGTACGTAACAAAATTCAGGAAAGGAACCACACAGCGCAGTCCACATCGTCATGCAAACCCAATCCTTGCCGCGTGGTCCCTTTTCCACCACCACCACCACCACCACCATGACCTTCACCACCAGTTCATACTTTGGTAGTGTCATATAAAGAAAAAAGAATGTTATCTTTAATGGTGATTTTTTTCTTTTGTCTTTTTTGTATGTGTTGTTTTGATTTACTTTTTTCATTTTTTTTATCTTTTGTTGTTAATTAGTGGTGAACTCTCTCTCTCTCTCTCTCTCTCTCTCTCTCTCTCTCTCTCTCTCTCTCTCTCTCTCTCTCTCTCTCTCTCTCTCTCTCTCTCTCTCTCTCTCTTGTGTATGTTGTTTTGCAAGTTTCTTTTGTCGGTGTGTTGTTTTGTTTTCGATGTGTTTCTGTGTTTAAATATTGTTTTTTTGTATTGATGGCAATTGAAAACATTATAATCAAGGTTTTCTCTCTCTCTCTCTCTCTCTCTCTCTCTCTCTCTCTCTCTCTCTCTCTCTCTCTCTCTCTCTCTCTCTCTCTCTCTCTCTCTCTCTCTCAATCTTTATCTTTCCATCATATCATCATTTTTCCCTGCATGTCCCTCCTCCTCACAGGGCTGGAATGGAATGTGTTTACGGGGCTGGCGGTGCTGGCCGGCGAGGGAGTGAAAAAAGCGGGGCGAGGCAGGGAAGGGGAGGGACAGGTGCGCAATCATATGTCATTCACGTCGTCGCTACAGTCACTATTGAGGCAGCGATCCTCGGGACGCCCTGCCGGTGGAGCCGCGACGCAATCAGGCGGAACATTGTTGGAGCAGCGGCGGCACACTCAGACAGACAGACAGGCAGGCAGACAGACAGATAGGCAGGCAGGCAAGCAACTAGGCAGGTAGATGGACAGATTTACAGAGATTGTACACACACACACACACACACACACACACACACACACACACACACACACACACACACACAC
>NC_059301.1:24073049-24075549 GCF_017591435.1 Portunus trituberculatus | reverse complement strand
AAATGGACTAAGACTAGGGAAAAGAAAATGGACAGGTGAGAAAGAAGTAGGAGGAACAGGTGGAGGAATAGGAAAGGGCGAAGTTGAGTCTTGTGTAATAAAAGAAGACTGATTGCTAGCTTCATTGAAATGCAAACTTGAAAAAATAAAAGAATAATAATAGTGGCCATGTAAAAGCTCCTTAGTTGATACGTTGTGCTAAAATGATTAACAAGGATGTAAAATTATTCGCAAAAAAACTATTTCATATCTAGTATCAACATTTATCACATACTTGAACTAAGAAGAGAGAGAGAGAGAGAGAGAGAGAGAGAGAGAGAGAGAGAGAGAGAGAGAGAGAGAGAGAAATTGTATGATACATTATCTTGCTTGCCTAGAAAATTACTAATGGAATACGAATAAAAGAGAATATTTTGAGAACTACATCAAGAAAAAGAGAGAGAGACAGAGACAGACAGACAGACAGACAGACAGACAGACAGACAGACATAGGTAATCCACGTGTCATTACCTCACAATATCCTCAGGTATATTCTCTTCTCCTTGCGTTTCCAGAGTGAGAGTGACTGAGTGAGAGAGAGTGAGAGTAACGGAAGAAGGCAAGGACGAATGACTGCTGAGAGAAACGAGCTGGTACATCACGGAAATAACTGTACAAAGGAATAAATAAGAAAAGGGACAACATAGCCGCCGGTGGAATGAATGACTGAATGAATGAATAAGGCAGCAAGGAGCACCAGACACAGCTTGCTTGGGTGGGGTTGTAACGGCACTGCAAGGACTAGAATGCTGTGTGACTGGTGGCATTTTGTGGAGGAAAAATTAGTGGATTATTTACTTATTTATTTATTTATTTATTTATTTATTTTTATTTTATTTTATTTTTTTTTGTGAGTGATGTTTATGGTGATAATGATGGCAATGATGATATAGTTTTGCTTTTAATTGTTACTTTTATTATTATTATTATTATTATTGTTATTGTTATTTATGATCATTATTATTGTTTTTATTTTTATTTTATTTTCATCATCATCTTCATCATCATCATCATCTTCTTCATCATCTTCATCACCACCACCACCACCATCATCATCATCATCATCATCATCATCATCATCATCATCATCATCATCACCACCACCACCACCACCACCACCACCACCACCACCACCACCACCACCACCACCACCACCACCAAAACCACCACCACCACCACCACCACCACCACCACCACCACCACAACCTCCCTCCCTTCCTCCCTCCCTTCCGTCCTCCCTCCTTTACTTTTACAGACTCAGATATCTTCCCTTGAGTGGACATCACATAATCATAGGTATTGTTATGCGGCGGAGGCAGACAAGCTTGGCCGTCTGGTAGTGACCGCCCAACAGTCCCTCATTTGGTTGTATTATTCGTAGTTTGCTTCATCGATTCGCGTATCAGGGAGAAAATGCCATGATGAATGTTATCACGGTGCTTCACGATCTTCAATGGAATGGGCGGGGGTGGGAAGAGGAGACGAAATGGGTGGAGAGAGGGGGAGAAAATATTGAATGGAGGAGAGGAGAGTGAGAGAGTGGATGAAGGAGGTATGTAAGGAGGAGGAGGAGGAGGAAGAGGAGGAGGAGGAGATGGTGGAGGAGCAGGAGGAGATGGAAGTGGAGGTGGTGATGGTGAAAGAGGAGGGAGATGAGAGAAGAGAGGAGAGTGGATGAAGGAGAGTCGATGCAGGAGGGATGTAAAGAGGAGGACTAGATGGAGGTGGTGATGGTGGAAAAGGAGAGAGAGAGAGAGAAGGTGAAGAAGGAACTGGAGGAAGAGAGGAAGAAGAAGAGTATGTGAAGGAGAGATGTGAGGAGAAGGAGAGGGAAGGAGGGGAGCTCACCACTCCTCGCTGACTTCAGCATTATCGAAGACATTGATTTCTGAGATTTCTATACAGTTATCGGTAAGAATATTCCTCACTGAACGATAGAGACAGAGACGTGAAGAGACAAGCGTTCGGCAGACACCTTGCTAAGAACGCTGTAGACAAGACAGGGCGGCAGTTATTGTGAGCAGCAGAAACCCTTGCATAGTGCGAATAGTAACACTGGTAGACGTTAAAATAGAAGAGTAAGAGAGACCGATGCAGTTATGAATTTAGGCACAAATGAGAGAGACTGAGAAATAGAGAGACAAGTGGACGGACAGACTGCTTTGATAATTAATAAAACAGATTGGTGTGTGAGTAGTTTTCTTTTTTTTTCAGGTGCAGTACTATTCGTGATGGAAGAGAAAGATGAAAAGAGAGAGAGAGAGAGAGAGAGAGAGAGAGAGAGAGAGAGAGAGAGATTGTTACGTAGGTTGATGATACATTTCAATAACTGGAAGATACTGATTTCTAACTGATTTTTTGTTTATTAATGAAAAAAAATATCAATATATAATAAGCGACAAATTGATGTATAGTGTGATAGAATATAAAGATAGCCACATGTGTGAGTCCTTTCATAAC
>NC_059301.1:24040549-24068049 GCF_017591435.1 Portunus trituberculatus | reverse complement strand
GCGTGTAAGGAAGGATAAGGTGAGGAGGTGCAGAGATGGGAGGGGAGGAAGTGAGGGGAAAAGAAGGAGTCTACAGAGATAGTGTTGGATTGTGTGGGTGTAGAGGGAGAGATAAGAGCGGATAGGGAGTGAGTGTGGGAATGGTAGGAAAGAAAAAAAAAAAGAAAAAGGGAGAAGAAGAGAGAGAGGAGGAGTTTCAGAAGGAGGAAAGAGGACAAGAAATAACAGCAAAAAGAAAGCAAGAAGGTGAGATGGAAAAAAAAGTAAAGCAAAAAATGATAATCAAGACAAAAAAAAAAGTGACGAAAATGGAAAAGAGGAGAAGGGAAGAAAAAAGTAAGAGGAAGAAGGAAGGAAAAGTTGTTAAAAGCGGAGGAGGTGGAGGGTGAAGGATAACACCAAGAAAATAAGATAATTACAACGAAGACGGAAAAGGAGGAAGATTATTTTCATGACGGACGGAGAAATGAAGAAAGAAGCAAGTAAGGAAGCAAGGAAGCAAGGAAGCAAGAAAGGAAAGAAGTGGGCAGAGGCGAAATATAATATACAGTAACGTTTTTTTCATTATGGCCAAAACTCAGGTGTGTGTGTGTGTGTGTGTGTGTGTGTGTGTGTGTGTGTGTGTGTGTGTGTGTGTGTGTGTGTGTGTGTGTGTGTCCGACCTCTGTCACGGCACACACACACACACACACACACACACACTGGTGTAGGTGGAGGGTGGAAGAGCAGGAGGTGGAGCAAGAGAAGGTGGTGGTGGTGCTGGTGGTGGTGCTGGTGGTGGCTGAGTCATCACTTGAGTTCATTCTTTTATTTTTCACTCTTTGTTCCTCGCCCTAACGGGACTTAATTTTCTGCGGGGGCTGTTTTTCCTCGCTGCAGTGTTGAAAGTGTGAATCATCGTGGTAATGGTGGTGGTGGTGGTGGAGGTGGTGGTGCCTGTGGCGGTAATGGTAGTGGTAGTGAAGGTGGTGGTGATGGTGATAGTTAAAAAAATAGAGGAAAGAAGAAAATAATGTTAACAATGATAATGATTAGAACTGCACGCACTGGTAATGATGATAGTGGTAGTAATAATGATTACACACACACACACACACACACACACACACACACACACACACACACACACACACACACACACACACACACACACACACACACACACACACACACACACACACACACACACACACAGTACCTACCTGACGACCTATCCATCCAGTCTTTTTAATTACCAATGACACAACTACACGCACACGCACAAAAAAAAAAATAAATAAATAAATAAACACGTAACAAAACACAAAACACCAATAGCTTTCATTAGTCGTGTTTGTCGTGCTGTGTATTGTTGATGATGCTAAAAAAAAAAAAAAAAAAAAAAAAAACACTGACACCAGACGCACACAGAGGCACACAGGCAAACATAACATACACAAACAGAACACAAAACTTTCCCTCTTCCTCCCCACCCACTGTGCCTCCCTTGGGAAAACGAGGTTAAGGGGTCATGGTAGGCAGAGAGGGAGGAGATGAAACTAAGAGCGTGCTGGAGTAAGAGAAGGAAGGAGAGAGTGACGAGAGGCATTGCTGAGGGGAGAACAGAACTGATATGGTGGAATAGAAGAAAGACTGGCAGAGAGAAGGAAAGAGTGACACGGAAAGTAGACAGTTAATAAAAAGATAAATGAACAGAGAGAAGGAAAGAAAGAGTGACGAAGTGAATAGACAGGAAAATTAGAAAAACGTGAACAGAGAGAGAGAGAGAGAGAGAGAGAGAGAGAGAGAGAGAAAGGAAAAATTAAAAAGACATGTGAACAGAGAGAAGGAAAAGGAGAGTGGCAAGGAGAGTAAATGGTGAATAGAAAGACTGATGAGTAGAAAGAAGAGTGAAAAGGGTGAAAATGAAGAGCACTGGATGGGAAGGGGGGGGATAGATGAAAGACAGCTAAACAGAGAGAAAGAAAGAGAGAGTGACGGGGAGGAAAACAAATGGATAATGGAAGAAGAAAAAGTGAACGGAGAGAAAGAAAGAGAAAGTGACAAGGAGAATAGATGGGAAATTGAAAAAAAAATAAAAAAAGACAAGGGAACATTAGAACCTTTTTATTTACTTATTTATTATTATTATTATTTATTTATTTTTTTTTGAGATGAAGGAGGAAGAAAACCAAGGCATAGATAAATAAATAAATGTGTTTTTTTTTCGAAAGAGATTATCGTGTCTTTTATTGGTTTTCTAAGCCGTGTCCTCCTCCTCCTCCTCCTCCTCCTCCTCCTCCTCCTCCTCCTCCTCCTCCTCCTTTCACTTTCATTGGGTCTGTGCCACCTTTTCTATATGTGCAATTAATATGAAGATGATGGAAGGGTGATGTTAAGAGCGTAAGATTACTGAACTCTTCCTCCTCCTCCTCCTCCTCCTCCTCCTCCTCCTCCTCTCATTCAAATTTTTCTCACCATATCAAAGAATGAGTCATGACGATTAACGTGTGTGTGTATGTGAGAGAAGAAAACACACACACACACACACACACACACACACACACACACACACACACACACACACACACACACACACACACACACACCAACTCTTCTTGTGCTCATTAGCCTAAGTGGCGTCTGAGAGGACCTGTAGACTCCCTTTTTCCTAATTTTTAAGAGGATCGGAATACACGTCAGTTTGCGTTGCTATGCGATTACAAAGAGAGAGAGAGAGAGAGAGAGAGAGAGAGAGAGAGAGACTAGAGGAGAGTGAACGGCTGTCTCCGGGTCCTTTCGGGTGAGGGAGGATGAGAGAAGAGAGCGATGAGTGAGGGAGGACAAGAGGAGAGGAAGTAAGGAGTGCAAGCTAGGTGAGGGAGGCAAGGAGTGAAGAGATGAGGGAGAGTGAAGGAGGATAAATGGAGAGAAAGTGAGGGAGGCAAGGAGTGAGAAGGTGAGGGACGCAAGGAATGAGGAGGTGAGGGACGCAAGGAGTAGGAGGTGAGGGAGGCTGAAGTGAGGGTGGAAGGCGAGGTGTGATTAGGTGAAAGGGGGAGAAGATGAGGTGAAGTAGGAAAGGAGGAGGTGAGGGTAGAAGCTCGGAGGGATGAGAAGCAGCAGCAGCAGCAGCAGCCCTGAGTCTTGTGGGGCAGCACGCTAAGGGCTTAGGATAATGAAAGCAAGAAGAAAGGGAGAGAAGGAAGGAAGGAAGGGAGGTAGGAGAAGGAGGAGGATTAGAAGCAGAAGGAAGAGAAAGGGGCGACGGTCGTATCAGAACGTGAAATAAGGTTTAAAATCGCTGCTGCACTGAGGGTTGGTCGAGTGCTACATTTTATGGGAGATATTATTGCAGCTTTCAGGGATATATACCCCCGGTGAGGCCTCCCACAAGGCCCGCCACTACCACCCTTCCCGCCCAGCCCACCGTGCGGCCCGCCCACCACCTTCCTCACGCCACAGTCGGCCCTCCGCCAGCCGCCGAGAGGGATTAACCCGTCCCGCCGCCCTGGACGCCCCCCAAGGAGCTCCTGCTTGCGATTTATGGCGCATGGGAGGGCGGGCGAATCTGGACCGTCTGCACGAGGACACACGGGCGGCTCTTCCTCGGCACGGAGTATTAACCTTATGGAAACTCCAGCAGCCTCATTATTGCTCATCTCTTCACTTTATATAATTTTCTCCCTAAATTATCAGCACGACTCCAGCTTGGGCATGGACGGACGGTCCTCGTGTGTGTGTGTGTGTGTGTGTGTGTGTGTGTGTGTGTGTGTGTGTGTGTGTGTGTGTGTGTGTGTGTGTGTGTGTGTTACGTAAGATAGTTCACGTAAGTGTGTTGTTTGTGTGTGTGTGTGTGTGTGTGTGTGTGTGTGTGTGTGTGTGTGTGTGTGTGTTTATACCTTGTGTCAGTATAGCGCATAAAGTACGCGATGATTTCCCAAGTGCAGCTTCTTGTATGTTTATTTTCTTTTTTTATTAACGTAGCTGGAGGAAGACGAAGAGCTGAGGAAACTCCTGAGAGAGAGGAAAAAATAGAAATAGTTTTTCTCTGGAACTTCTCTCAGAAAGGAAAGTGTAAGTTTTTTTTCTACTTTTTTCTTTACAGTTTTCTCATTCAGACTCTTCTCGACAATCATCACTATAGAAGACTTTCATGTCGCAATTAAAAATCAAGAACGACAACAAGATTATTATACACGAGCACGAGCATATTACATTGGTAGGGTAGAGCCTTTGACATTACTAATGGTTTAATAATATCAGGCGGCTGCCACAATATTACAGTGGTAACGAGCAGCTGCCTCAGAGAGAGAGAGAGAGAGAGAGAGAGAGAGAGACTGGTGAGTATGGCAATAAGGAATTTTACTTACTGTACTGCATAGGGACTGACACCTTCATTGAGCCCTATTATAACTTTTGCCCTAGACCAATGACCTTCTTACATAAAAAAAAAAATAAATAAATAACAAAAGACTACCTAAAAAACACACACCACCCACACACCACTTTCCACCTCACACCATCCACACGCCCTCAACTTCAGCATCATCCTCCACCCATAAAGCACGTCAGCAGAGGCCATTGTAGTATTTTTGTACGCCACCACATCATCTCTCCTGTGTGTCTGCGTGTCTCTAAAGGTGCGCCTATTTTACATCTCCTAATGCTTCCCAAACACGGCCACCTGGAGGCTCCCTATCAGGTGTGCAGAGGCGGCTTTGTTTCCTCAGGTACACGAAGGAGGCAGGGGCGTGTGCTAGATTGGTTTGTGATTAATATCTCTCTCTCTCTCTCTCTCTCTCTCTCTCTCTCTCTCTCTCTCTCTCTCTCTCTCTCTCTCTCTCTCTCTCTCTCTCTCTCTCTCTCTGTTTCCCCGTCAGTTCTCAGCCTCGGCAGGGGTAGATTGTTTTCTGGCAGGCCTTGTCCTCTCACGTCAGCCTCTGCCACGCGCCTCACTCACCGATGAAATTTATAGGTTGCCCGTGAGCAGCCGAGGGAAGAATAAGAAGAGGAGTGCTGGTATTGGCGGTGGTGGTGGTGGTGGTGGCAAACTGGTTGAGAGTTTGGGTGTTGATATATATCCTTCAATTTTCTGGAATTAGATTTAAGACGTTTGTTGTTTTATTTATATTAGGATTTGTGTGGCTAGTGATTCCTTTGTTCTTCGTCCTCTCTCTTCGTCCATGCGTGTGGCTGTAGCAAAGTATGACACATTCAAGCTTAATAAAAGGTAGAAGGTGACAGCTGATTTGGTACTCCTGCAGTACGAGTGATGACGATGTTATAAGTTTATTTTCTTCTTCTTCTATTTGTGTGTGTAATTTGTTAAAGCTTCTTGCTGGCTTGAACCTGAGGTGCTAACCAAGTCCTTCCTTTGTTCCAGGCTTCGACCCAAGTGACAGTGGAAGCGCCACTAACAGCAGTGCAGCTCCTCGTGGATGGCAAGGACACAAACATCATCCTTCCCAAGAACAAGAACGCCTCTCTCAAAGCTGTAGTTTCCCCATTAGGAGCCCAGCGCACCACTGAGTTCTTCTTTAGCGTCTACGAGTATTGGATAAGTACCGACGAAATATACCTTCTGTTTCCCACGCCAGGCGAAGTGACTTTGCAAGTGTGGGTGAAAAATAAGATTTCCCGCGTGGAGTCCCAGGAGGTGCGCGTGCTGGTGGTGGAAGAGATTGGAAATGTGAGAGGCTTGGCTGACCATGACTCTGTTCTTGTGTATGAGGCGAGAAACTACACAGTCTTGGTCGGGCGCGGCACGAACATTACCTACACTTGGGACTTCGGCGGCAGCTTCCTGCAGCCGGTCAACACCACAGTCCCCACCAAGACTCACACCTACTTACTGCCCGGCACGTACACTCTTACCGTGAGCCTCACCACGCCCTTGGGAGACCTTCACGTCCTCACCAGTAAAGTCTTCGTCCTCAAGTCCGGAAAGTGCGACACACCAAAGGTCCTGCAGTTCTACCCCAGAGACACGTCCGCTAAAAGAGAGGTGAGTCCCAGTGCGTGTGTTAGGCCTTATTTCCTGTGTCCAGAGCCGCCAGTCTGGGGCGGAGCCTGCCAAAATGGTGGGCCTTCAAGACGCACGTAATGACTCCAGAAAGCGTTCTATAAAGTGGATTTTCGTGGCCCAAAATGATATCCCTCAAAGACCCTTTTAAGGATCCCGTGGAGGACGAATATCCACCCGCAGGAGTTTTATTAGAGTCGCGGCGGGAGGAGGGGAAGGATCCGTCCCAAGCCAGGAGAGGGGAGGGTGGGGGGCGCCGCGGGGCGGTGAAGGGAACAGCTGGAGGGGAGAGGGTTTCCTTGTCGGGCGTGGCGGGAAGCACCGTTGACTGTGCTACCCCCGCTGCCCCTGAGTGCCGCCCCCAGCTGGCCTCGCCCTCACCCCTCACTCTCACCCCCAACACCGAACCGCCGCCGCCTCTTCCTGTTATTTTAAGGACCAATGATATATATATATATATATATATATATATATATATATATATATATATATATATATATATATATATATATATATATATATATATATATATATATATATATATATATATATATATGATATGGTAGATTCTGGATTCAAACATTCTGTGAATAGAAAAACTATATTTACTACATTTCAGTTATTGGTTTCGTGCATCAAGTACAAAGTAAATATCAGTTTTCGATTTAGAATACAATATTTCATTTTCTTTTGTCTGTGAGAAAATAAACAGCGCTGGTGTGGCGTAGTGAGCGCTGGATGAGGTGCCTCTGGACAGCCTGGCGTGGCGTGAGTGACGGCGGTGGAGACCCCTGGATATCTTGGCGCGGCAGTAGCATCGCCACGCCCTTAGTGCCTCGTGTCCTGCTGAAGAGTGATTAAATAAATAATAAAATTAACCATGTCTGGGAATTATCTTTACGAAAAATTAAGATTTGCCAACTTATGAATAAGCGTTTTATTTTTTTAGTACTTAATTGATTAAGGATATGGTAATAAAATTGTAAACTGTAAATTAAGTCTTTCAAGTCCAAGTAATAGGTTTACATTATTTCAAGTCAAGATACCATCGTCACTGACCGTGTTTCCTTTAAGGAACTTCTGATTTGTGACCGATAATGCTGATGCATTTTCAAAACTTTCTTTGGTAATAACGTATATTTATTTATATGTCATGAATATTCTTGATTGTCGTAAGTGTGTCTTGCCTGTTGACTGGTATATATCTGCATGCCTCACAACAAAAAATGTACTCAAATCCTGTACATCATGAGACACTAGCAGCTGAATGTGGACAGAATTCGTACCAAGATTCAGTGACTGGCTGGAAGACAGGAACACGAGAGCGCGGTTTGGCGATAAGGACAGATGGCTTCAGTAATATTAACCTTTGTCAGATTTGTTTTTATTTTTATTTTATTATTGTTATTATTTTTCTTCAAGTTTCCGTTGGACGGAACAAGGGCATGAACTAGCTAGCTGTACAAGCAGTGGGAATTCTGTTGGTGGATTGCGAGGTGGTAGGTGAAAAGATGCTGGAACTTACCTTTGCTCATTCAGAGAGAGAGAGAAGGGGGGGAGGGGCTGGAATTGATGGATAAGGCAGTGCGGTGTGTTCCCTCTGCTAGCGAGACAGGTGAAAATGTGTGAAATATGTATGCACAGTTCTGGTAAGTGGAGGTAAAGGGGAAGAGAGGAGAGGCGCACAGACAGAGCAAAGGCAGAATCAAAAGAGAAACGGACAGCGAGGCCCATGACTGTTCTCTTCGCGGCGCACCATGGATCCTCGCCGTCGTGTTGCTGAGGGCCGAGCACCGCCAGCCGACGCTCATTCTCGTTGGTGTTAGTGAGGGGCCGGAGCGTCCCTGTAGTCCAGTTAGCGTCGCTCCCGCAGAATGGTCGGCGGTGCTGAGGCTCTAATGGTTTGTTGTTCTCTGACAGCCGTGTATGTCTGTATGCCGCCTGCTGCCCGCACCTCCTCTTCTCTTCCGCTGCTGGCCGGCCCCGTATGTCTGGCGCAGCAGTGCGTGGTCAAGAGAGTGTTGGAAAAAAAATCTTCGTCGTGTAATTTCCGTAGTGACTCCCGCGTGGCAGCAGACGGGGCGACTTACACTTCCAGGACTGGAAAGGGCAGGATGTACCTCTCGGGAAAAATCCTTTTCAGGGTGTCCTTTGGAATGGGAATGGCAAGATTCCCCTGGAGAGCAAACATCGTACTGTGGGAACTTTTCTTTCCTGCGTGAGAGCATCGGGATGCCACGCCCGCGGCCACATCTTGGCGGCGGATTAACACCACAGGACCGCTGGGTCATAACAGGATCTGTAAATAGTGTCAGTGTGGAGGCGCGAGGTGGAGGCGCTGCCACCCAGCCATTCCTTCCGCCCGTGCACCTAGTTTACGCCTCCCTGACCGACCCTCGGCGTCCGGGACACCATTACCGGCTGCCGCTGGCCCCGACCTCACTCGGAGCCAATTTGCCCCCCGCCGACTCGCGACCCAGCTCGCCAGTTAAAGAACCCGAGCCAGAGCGAAGTGGAGCGAGGCTTCAATATCAATGTGTCGTTGTGAATCTGGAATTTACGATAAAGTGAAGAGCATTTGTCGTGCGAAATGGGCCGTTGTAGCTCCCTGGGTCGACGGCGGCGCCCTGAACGTCCGTTCAGTAGCGGGGACGTTTTTATCAGCGTGTTAGCGAGAGAGAGAGAGAGAGAGAGAGAGAGAGAGAGAGAGAGAGAGATCGTGTTGCTAGGTGCCTACGTTTCCTCCCCCCCCTCTCCCTCCATTACAGCTCGCTAAAGATATGATGAAATTGTTTCAACAAAATTATTATCCACATGCATGCATAGAGTACTGATTTACGAGTCATAAATTAATTTGCAGGCTCCAAAATAACTCACACGTACCCCTCGCTTTTCATGAACCAGCACCACCACAATACCCCTCGCACACACACACACACGCACACACACACACACACACACACACACACACACACACACACACACACACACACACACACACACACACACACACACCTGCGCCAACTTTGTTAAAGATCATCAATATACAAAGTTCGAGATTCGGTCCATCTAATGCTGTTATCTTTTGTCGTATTCGTCGTTTTCTCCTCCTCCTCCTCCTCCTCCTCCTCCTCCTCCTCCTCCTCCTCCTCCTCCTCCTCCTCCTCCTCCTCCGGACCATTACCTTCCCTTGCTACGTCACCATTATTCTGTAATTCCACTCTTCCAGGCCGTCGCTCCTTCATTGTCTGGTCGTTCCTTGGCGTTGCTTTTCTAGTGTTCTGTGCCGCCGCTTCCCCTTCCCTGACACCTCTGTTCTCCTGCCTCCCGCCACTGTTCCTCCCTCCGCATGTATCTGACGTGAGGGAGAGAGAGAGGGAGAGGGAAGGAGGGAGGGAGGGTCACCTTAAAGCTAGTGTGTCATGAAATCCTTTGTGTTTCTACTCCCAAAAGGTCATTGATATATTGAACACTAAGCAGGCAAACTGGTTGACATCTTTTCACGTAACTAGTAGCATCAGAATGGCCATTAAATCAAGGCAGGTTACTCTGTCGCCCCGCCAGATCGACCGCCTGCAATCAGAGTGACGTCACGGGGAGGGCTCCTGTCGGGTCCCTTCTCGAGCTGAACGCTGCTACTGCCAAAATGGTTGAATGTACGTTGTGTTGTTTGGGGCCCTACTCATCTGTTCACCCGTGCTCGCGTTCCCCGTTACCCGCGTATAGAGTTATGGATCGGGGTTCTGAGAAGAGTATACAAGTTGAAAAGGCGTGGATACCCCCTGATGTTTAGGCCCGTATGCAAAAAACGCTCAACTCTTTCACCATGACAGTTTTCAAAGGCCAGAGATTTTTTTTTTTTTTTTTATCTGTTGATTGTGTAAAGTTTTGTTAATTTGTCATTAGAACGATAAAACTCACTTAAAAAAAAAAAAACACTTCAATTTAAGTTTTTTTGACTGCTCGTCGTGGAAGCGCGGGCCAGAAGTGTTTTCAGAATATGATCCTTTGGGTGATGTTTTAAGTAAATTGTAAGCTAGATGGTAAGATAGTAGTGCACACCGGCATAGATTAAGGTTTACTGAAGACATACGAGTAGAAGAGGTGCACTTCCTGAGGTATCGGGTGACGGTGTAGCTGTATTGTAAGTTAGATCGTTGTGTTTTGGTTTATAGCTGAAGCTTTAGTGAGCGTCAAGAATTCGAGAAATGTTTGTCCATGTGTAGATCGCAGGTTTTGAGTCAATGGTTCAGGTTTCACAATTTAAGGTTAGTATACTCAAACGTTTGGGTGTCTGTCTCCACTACTCTGCATAAATTTTAGTGGAAGTTATTGGTGTTTTCAAGAGTATTTTCATGATTATGGTGATGAAATACATACAAGAGAACCTGAAAAAATCTCTCTCTCTCTCTCTCTCTCTCTCTCTCTCTCTCTCTCTCTCTCTCTCTCTCTCTCTCTCTCTCTCTCTCTCTCTCTCTCTCTCTCTCTCTCTCTCTCTGATAAGGTTGTATACTAATCCACACGAACCTCTCGTAAAAGACAAGGCCACTGCAGAAATGAAATTGGCTTTCCTCTCACAGCCTGTTTTAATTTTTTTTTTAAGGTATTATGAGTTTTTTTGTTTTTTTCATGACTGCTTTCCCAACATTAAAAAAGAATAAAATAAATCCAGATGGAAGAGGCAGCGTTCTCTAATTTAATCTAATATCATATATGAACTCGTTGTTTTGGTGCCAGAAAGTAGTCAGTTTATGTCCAGTCAAGAGGCATCGTCACTGACGTAGCGCATCCTTGTCTTCTATTCGCTTCATAATTTGCTCGGCCAGTCCGACAATGGAAAATAAACTGTAGTAGAAGTAAAACTAGTATTCCGACACGCTTTGCTCTTTCACTGTTTTCCAAGGCTATAAATACGACTAGCTGGATTTTTACGATTGTTTCTTCGGTTGCTTATTTAGAAATCATGATGACCTGTCGCTACAATCATAGTAAAACCAGTGAAAACCAATAATAGTTCAATTAGAGTCCTTTGAAAGTAGTGGAGACGCGATGAAGAAGTCTTTCAGAACACAGGTTTAAGTCGTTATGATCAACCTTTTTGTTATATGGGATTGTCATTTTCCTCATACATAAAGGTATACAAGTTGAGTCCACCTTACTATACTCCTTATAACACAGCTTAACCCCTTCAGTACCGTGACGCGTTTTCATCTTCATTCTGGTTACTATTTGGCGATTTTACACAACTTCAGAAACTTGTGTGGCGATTGGAATAGTGAAGACTTACTATTAATCTTTTGACCTTCATAGACCCTTCCTGATGTCAATAGAATCGTCTGATCATACCCAAAACTCGATGTAAAAATTAGTTCCAGTACTTGTAGAGGTTAAGACTTTATGATCAACCATTGTGTTATAAGGGATTGTTATTTTCCTCATACGTATATATATATATATATATATATATATATATATATATATATATATATATATATATATATATATATATATATATATATATATATATATATATATATATATATATATATATATATATATATATATATATATATATATATATATATATATATATATATATTACACCGTTTGTGAAATTGCCCATTTCATGAAATGCAAACCCAATTCATGAGATGAACCTAACCTAACCTAACCTAACCTAACCTAACCATTTCATGAAATGGCCTCTCCATTGCACATTTCATGAATTGGGTTAGGTTAGGTTAGGTTAGGTTCATTTCATGAATTGGGTTTGCCCATTTCATGAAATGGGCAATTTCACAAACGGTGTAACATATATATATATATATATATATATATATATATATATATATATATATATATATATATATATATATATATATATATATATATACATACATACATACATACATACATACATACATACACACACACACACACACACACACACACACACACACACACACACACACACACACACACACACACACACACACACACACACACACACACACACACACACGAGTCCACCGTACCATACTCCTTGTAAGCCTCAGGGTTCGTATTCAGAAACGCATTGGTCTCGCAGCACGATTATTTTCCAAGGCCACAGAGATGATTAGCAGGGTTTTCAAGAGTGTTTTTCCAGATGATAATGTAGAAATCTTGTCACTCTGCCTCTAGGATCGTAAAAACACCCTAAAAACTGGTGGAAATTCAAATAAAGCCTTTTGAAATAGTGGAGGTGAAGCGCAGAAGTGTTTTGAGAATACGAGTCCTGTTTCCTTACAGTTAACGTGTACTTGAGTATAGTACGTGCACATGACGGACGAGTGCATTACTGATGAGAGTCACGAGCTCAGCATCGCACGACACCATACAGCATTGATCTAATCGTATCATACCTACCCTGCCGTGCCATGCCGTGCTGTGCTGTGCCGTGAGAGGGTGCGTGTTTGCGTGCATGATTGTGTACGTGGACGGGCGCGTTTGCTCACTCACAACCTCGCGTGCATTTGCTGATTAATGTTCCTGCTCACCCACATTTCCTGGCGCCTTTTTGCTCTGTAATTTTTTTGCACCATTCATTTTTATGTTTATTATTACTCTGCTGTAGAAAAGAGTCTGGCAGCTTCTTTCTTCTCTTATCTGCTGAACGTGACCTCCATCCCACGCTCGTCCTTTGCCTCCAACCCCTCCTTTTCCTCTTCCTCCTCCTCCTTCCCTCCCTCCTTCCTTCCTTCCTTCCTTCCTTCCTGCCTTCTTTCCTCCCCCCTCCTTTTTTCCTTCGCTACTTTCTTCCTTCACTGACCAATCTTCATTTATTCATTCTTCTTTCACTTACTCCCTCCTCCTCCTCCTCCTCCTCCTCAACCGCATACTTACAAAGTCCTGAGGATAAAGAAGAAGGTTAAAGAAGGATAGAAAGAGGAGGAGGAGAAGGAGGAGGACGACGACGATGACGACGACGAGGAGGAGGAGGGAAGATGTACTTATAAGTAGAGGTGGTGGAGGAGATGAATGTCTAATGGAGAGGAGAATTGGAAGATTAATGGAGATGATGGTGAAGTTTTCGTAATGTGGAGATGTTTTCCTGTGTTATTTGTTTATTTATGTATATATTTGTTTGCTATCGTGTCAGTCATCGTTTATCTCTCTCTCTCTCTCTCTCTCTCTCTCTCTCTCTCTCTCTCTCTCTCTCTCTCTCTCTCTCTCTCTCTCTCTCTCTCTCTCTCTCTCTCTCTCTCTCTCTCTGCCATAGTAAATCTTGTATATTTAACTACCTTGTGAATTTCATCCCTTCATCTTCAGCTTGATTGGATGGAAAGAACGGTATTATAGATCTGACAAAAAAATGTATTGTTGCTGCAGAGAGAGAGAGAGAGAGAGAGAGAGAGAGAGAGAGAGAGAGAGAGAGAGAGAGAGAGAGAGAGAGACTTTTTTGGAGCCAACAAACAAACTCACATCAACTTTGCCTCGTTGTGTGTGTGTGTGTGTGTGTGTGTGTGTGTGTGTGTGTGTGTGTGTGTGTGTGTGTAGTCTATCCCTTCATTCTTCTACATTTCTTTCCCTACCTAGTACCGTTTCTATGATCACTTTTTTTTTTTATTTCGTTCAACATTTTCATTATTTTCTTTCATTCATTAATCTTTCCTCCTCCTCCTCCTCCTCCTCCTCCTCCTCCTCCTCCTCCTCCTCCTCCTCCTCCTCCTCCTCCTCCTCCTCCCTGCTGTGTCTGTACGGTAGCCCTGTGATTTTATTGGCATTTTATTCTAAAGTCTGTCTTTTTTTTTATTAGTGAAATTAGAAATCTTTATCAACGGTAAAAGGAACGTAGAGAGAGAATGAAAGTGATATGAGGCACACTGCTACTGCTACCACCACCACCACCACCATCATCATCATCATCATCATCATCATCATCATCATCATCATCACTACTACTACTACTACTACTACTACTACTACTACTACTACTACTACTACTACTACTACTACTGGAAAAAGCTTGATGCAGAACGAAGTTTTGTGTGTGGAAGGGTTAATGGATAGAGAGAGAGAGAGAGAGAGAGAGAGAGAGAGAGAGAAAGTGGGAGGGTGTTGGAACTTGAAGGTGGAGAAAAGGATGAGAATGATGGGAAGGAATAAAGGAGGAGGCTCATCGAGAAAACTTGTACCATTGATTGGAAGAGGCGGAAGGGAAGGGAAAGGTGATTGATTGTAGACCCCAAGTGGCTGGCGAAGAGTGGTTGAGAGGATGACGGAGGAGGAGGAGGAGGAAGGAAGAAGAAGAAGAAGAAGAAGAAGAAGAAGAAGAAGAAGAGGAGGAGGATTGGTGCGAAGATTTTAACCCCTTCTGTACTGGGACACATTTTTGCCTTGAGATTTATGTACGATTAGACCATTATATTGACATTTAGAAGAGTGTATAAAAGTCATAAGATTAATGGCCCCTCTCTGCACTATTTTAATCTCCACATGAGTTTCTGAAGCTGTGTTAAATCACCAAACAATAAACAGAAGGAATTTGAAGACGGGTCCTGGTACTGGAGGAAGTTAAGGCAAGTGAAAATGTGTGAAATATGGAATAGCGAAGGTACAGGAGAAAAATGATGAACAGCAGAGCGTGATTCCTGTAAAGTCTCAACTGTTTTGATAGAATTCATCCACGTGGCGTTGTTTATTTAGATGTACTGACGCGTGTTGGCAAAGATAGATGAGGGAAAGAAGAGTTGGTAAGAAAAGGATTTGTATGTTGGACGAAGGAACGGTGGGGTGATCATTACAAGTCTGAGAATGAAACAAAGAAAAGAAAATTAATACAGAGAAAAAAAGTGAAATTAATGATAGATAAATAAGAGAAAGAAGGAATATGATAGAAGATTGTACATGAAAATTAGGTTCGATAGAAGTACGAGTCAAATATTATATTAAAAAAAGATAAAAGAATAAAAAAAGATAAGAGTAAGAAACTATCATAAGGAAGAATTAGACGGTGAAAAAAATAATAACTGAGAATTAAAGCAAAAATATCATGCAGGCAAATAAACAAGAAAGACAATCAACAATGAATAACAACACGAGTAGGAGAAAGATAAAAGAAAGAAACTAAAATAAGAAAGAACCAGACGGTGATTAAAATAACAAATATGAGAATTAAAGCAAAAATATCATGCAGGCAAATAAACAAGAAAGACAATCAACAATGAATAACAACACGAGTGAGAGAAAGAGATAGAGAGAGAGAGGGAAGTAGATGAAGAGAAACACAATGCATAGGTGTAAATAAAGCACCGAGGAGGAACAGTAACAACAGCACAACAACAGAAGAGCGAGGAAGGAGAGGGAGAGAGAGGGAGGTGAAGAGGAAGCGTACAATGAGAAAGGGCACGGAGGAAGAGACCACATCCTGCACGGTTTCAGGGCCTAGCTAGCCAGTGCCCCGCCTGCCACGACCACCACCACCACCACCACCATCACGGCCACCACCGCCACCACCAGTAGCACTAGCGGCGGGGAGCGGCGGGCGGCCTCCACCACTGACCAACAGGGGGTCAAAAGTAATTTCCGACCAGAGGCCACGATAAAGGGAGGATCTGTGGCCCCCGCAGCGGACGAAGGCGCACTATGTGAGAGAGAGAGAGAGAGAGAGAGAGAGAGAGAGAGAGAGAGAGAGAGAGAGACGAAACAAGAAAACACGAAATAAAGAAACGAGAAAAGAAAAAACTAAAAGGAGAGAAGCTGAAGAAAAACAGAAAATAGCAAAAGATGATGGGAGAGAAGGAGAAACAGTAAGTATATAAGCGAGAGAGACAAACAAAAACAGGAAGAGTAAAGAGATGATGAAGAAACGAGTAAATAAATCAGGAGGAACCGCAAGATGGAGATCAGGAAAGAGGAGCGAGAGGAGAAACAGGAAGAGTAGGAGAGAGGAAGAAAATACACGAAATCAGAAAGAATGGGAAAAACGACCAGATGGATAAGGAAGGAGGAGGACAAGAAAGAAGAATACTGGCAGGACAGGAAGGGAAACATGAGGAGTAGAGGAGGGGAAAGAGAAAAGTAAAAAGGAGAGGAGTGAAACAAAGACGTGGAAACAAAAGGGATGAGGAGAAGAGAGAGAGAGAGAGAGAGAGAGAGAGAGAGAGAGAGAGAGAGAGAGAGAGAGAGAGAAATGGAAGAAAGTAAAGAAATGACAAGAAAATGAGGAGGGGAACAATAAAGAAGGAAGACCTAAGATTAAAAGTAAGAATAGAAAAGAAGGGAAAGAAAAAATAGAATAAGGTGAAGAATAGAAGGAGGAGGAGGAGGAAATTAAATAAAAAAAATGGACACAAAGGGAACAGCAAGAGGAAAAGAAAGAAAAATAGGCGGTGTTATAATAGAAAAATTTAGAGCAGGAAAAAAGAAAAGAAGGAAAATAGGATGAAGAAAAGGAGATGGAGAAAATAAGTAAATGATGTGAAAGAATGTATACAAAGAAATAACAAGGAAGCAAAAGATAGACCAAAGATAGTAAAGGATGGAAATGGTGGAGGAAGAAATGAAAAAAAAAATATATATATAGAGAGAGAGAAAGGCGACGATAGAGAAAGAAAAAAGAAGTGAAGAAATAGGAGAAATAGAAGGAGGAGGAGGAGGAGGAGGAGGAGGAGGAGAAGGAAAAGAAGAGAAAGAGGAAGATAAGAAGTGGAGGATGGTTGCGACAGAAGGGAATGAGATGGAAGGAGAAAATGAAAGAGGAAAAACGAAAAAAAAAAGAATACATATAAGAAATGGGACGAAGAAGAGAAAAAAATTGTGAAGTCTTCGAGGAATAAGGAAGATAAGAGGAAGAGGGAAGATTGTGAATAAAAGAAAATAGATCATCTTCAAGATTAGAAAAAAAAAATTGCAAAATTGAAGAGAGTGAAGGAAATAAAATGATAAAGCAAATAGAAAACAGAAAATGAGTGAAAAATAAAAGAATGAGGTCAGGAGAGAGAGAGAGAGAGAGAGAGAGAGAGAGAGAGAGAGAGAGAGAGAGATTTGAACGAAACAAAAAGACTATAGAAATAAAGATGAAGGATAAAGAGAAGGAGAGTGAAAATCAAGACCGCTGATGAGGAAAATTCTTACAAAATAGAATGTGAGAAAAAGAAAAAGGAAAAAGGAAAGTGGAATAAGAAGTAAAGTCATATCTCAATAACACAAGTGCTTCGCTGAAAAAGACGCAACGAAAAGCAAGCAAACAAGCGAGAGAGAGAGAGAGAGAGAGAGAGAGAGAGAGAGAGAGAGAGGTTCGGAATCTCAGTAAGAAATAGAAGTTGAAGATTACAAAAAGCGTTTCGCGAGATGAGAAAAAGTATTAAAAACGAGGAAAATAAAAAAAAGAAATATATAGGGAGGAGAGGAAAGAATGAGAACAGAATGACAAATAAAGGAAAAAGAGGAATATCAGGAACGGAGAAAATAAATAAATGTAGAAGCATACCAAAGACAGGATAGGAAAACTAAGTGAATTGCATTAAAAAAAAGTATAGAAAACATTTTAACAGAATGAAAACAATTAGAGAGAGAGAGAGAGAGAGAGAGAGAGAGAGAGAGTACGCCTTTGTCCACCGAGGGTCAGAAATATCTTAAATCATGTTGATAACCACAATGTGATTTTCAAAGTATGATATATGTAGTTTGACCTCTCTCTCTCTCTCTCTCTCTCTCTCTCTCTCTCTCTCTCTCTCTCTCTCTCTCTCTCTTGTTTTATCGAAGGTAATAGAGGAAGCGAGAGATATGTTAAAGGAGGAGGAAGAGGAGGAGGGATGGAAACTGTTATTGTAATGGCAGTACTGTTTTATCTCATTTCATGGAACAATAACTACGTCAATTTATAAAAGATGATATAAAAAGATGGTGTTTTTTGTTGTGGTTGTTGTTGGTTTCGATGATGATGAGAAAAGAAAGGTAAGAAAAAAGATACGTAGATTCAAGAAGGAGGAGGAGTTAGTTGCATTGGCGGAGATAAATGCAGTCTCAGAGGGTTAAGTTGCCGTAATTAGATGAAGGAGGTTTGAGGAGAAACAACAAGGGAACCACCACCACCACCACCACCACCTCCTCCTCCTCCTCCTCCTCCTCCTCCTCCTCCTCCTCCTCCTCCTCACTGTGAGTGGATGTGCGTCAGCTGGGTAACTTACTGTGTTGTGTTGTATTGGTCGACGCTTTATGTTGCCCCGGTGTTGTATGTCACGTGCTGGGGCCGTCTGTGTGTCCACTCACTGTGTTCGTTTTACCTGATAACAATCCTTGAAGCGGTTGATGTTTATGTGTTTGTTGACAGTACAGGAACGACGCTCTGGTGACGCAAATGTTGGTAGAAGATCAGATAGTTTTGTCTGGGATATCCTGGAAAGATCTGTAATTGGCACACAAGAATGGAACATGTTGTGGGGAAATCTTTGACCTGCTCCATATGTAGTCATGAATAATTATCAGGTGTAAGGATGCTACTGTTGAGGATGTAAAGGACAGGGCAAACTTTTTTTTTTTTTTTTTTTTTTTTTTTTATTTTTTACCTCCCAGCCAAGGGCAACAGAAAGGGTTGGGAGGAGGGGGTAAGTTCACTGAGATGCCTGTGTCATAAGGAAAGAGCCTAATGTGTCAACTGAATTTGAAGATGTGTCTTGAAATAATTTTGATGAGTAAATAGATATGGTTTAAATTATGAGTTGCAACGAGTTTGGTGACTTTTTTTATTATTATTTAACGCCGTGATTAGCCCATTGTTGTGGTGTACAAGTAAAAATGAAGGCCCAGACTATCACCTGTTGTCTTTTAGGTGCATCAGACTGACGTATTTGTAACTGTAATCGAATGAAAGACTTGCCATGAATTATATTAATGCGCTACTAAGCTTCATGTAAATTATATTGAGATGTTAGTTACTACTACTACTACTACTACTACTACTACTACTACTACTACTACTACTACTACTACTACTACTACTACTACTACTACTACTACTACTACTACTACTACTACTACTACGCTGTGGCGTAGTGGATAAGGTGGTGAGCGTGGGATAGGCAGACGTCCACGGGTAGGTTCGAATCCCACCACATGTCTCTTTGAAGCTGTGCCATTTGTCGAGTGGTTTAAAGTTACCTACATGGTGATACCCAGGTTCTAGGTGGATACGCCAAAGATACGCTATGGGTACCACTATAAATAAAATTGCCTGCGCCACTAATGGGCGGAAGCTTAACAGCGTTTCCCACATATGCTCTTCAAGTGTGCCTACAGACACTATAGGCCATAACGAAAAAAAAAAAGAAACTATTGCTGCAATAATTTGTGCTTCTAACAAAAAAAAAAAAACATACTACTACTAGCTACTACTACTACTAAAATAATTTGTGCTTCTAACATCAACACCACCATTACTACAACTGAATGAAACAAAATATAAGCATAGTAATTTGAAATGAATATGACATGTTAATTAATCGACTTGTGACCATGTACCTGTAACCCAGACTCATCTTTAACCGTGTAAATGAGTCACCTGGGCGTGGGTGAGGCAGGTGGCGGTGGTGGCGTCTCGGCGGTGCTCGCGTCGGCCTCGCTGGAGCCTAACAATGGAAGACTCTAGTCTCCGCCTCAGCCTGGACGGGAGTCTTGCATTTAATTAACTCGTAATGATCTTCTCGCTGTGTTTTATACCAGAAATAATTATCCAAATTTAATTAGAGCCAGTCTGGCAGTAGGTAAGACGAAGAGGAGGAGGAGGAAGGGGAGAATGGTAAAGGGGCAGGGAGAGGCTAGCTGCGAAGGAGGGGGAAGGAGACATGGAAAAAAGAACGAGAAAAAAATATTAGAAAAAAGAGAATATGGCGGAAGGAGGCAGGATGGATAAAAAGAAGACGGGTGATGGGGAAATCGAGACAAAGGGGTGTGTCAGGCCCCAGTAAGTAAGTTAATTTTTATCAGGGACGCCTCGTCTTTCTCCCTCCTTTGTGAACAGTATGGAAAAAAAAAAGCGAAAGAAACATACGAGCGGAAAGTTAGCGGTTCTAAGGGAGAGGAAGAAAATTTCACGTCAAATACTAATAATATGAATAAGATGAGAGAAAAGGTAGAAATGTTCCATAGAGCCACTGACACGTGTAGACCTGTGCGGGTTTTTGCTGCTTCCCTTTATTATTTTTTCATGCAGAGAATAAGTAATTGGAACAATGGTGAATATTAAGATATTACACATTCTACACTATCATTGCTCGTATCATGGAATGGAGGAGGAGGAGAAGTGAATAGAAGATAGATAAGGAAGACGAGGAATAAGATGAAGACGAAAAAGAATAAGATGGAAGAAGGACAAGGAAGAGGCCGAGGAGAGGAAAGAGAAATAGGACGAGGAGTAGGAGGAGGAAAAGAGTAGAAAAAAAGACAGGATGAGGAATATATGAAAGATGAGGACGTGGACGAAGAGGAGGAGGAGGAAGAGGAGGAGGACGAGGAGGTAACTGTGAGTCGTCGTTAATTTAAAGAGACACGAAACTTTTCTCCGGTGGGATAGGAGCCTGATGGGCAGGTAGTGGAAAGGTTAATTGTTCTGGTAATTAACACACCTGGGCCTAATCTTGCAGGTGTTTTATTCAGTGTCATTAGTCAGGTTCTGTTTTCCTCGCTAATAAACGAACGATGTTGCTGCCTCCTGTTAACCCGCCGCTTTCCATACCCACTTTGTACCACTATTTTTCCTCCTGTCTTTTTCTTCTTTTTTTTTTTTTTTCATTATACTCTTGAAAAATGTCGACACGTGTGCTCTCGTTACCTGTTTGTATTTTGCCTGATTATTTTTTTTTCTCACTTGTGTACCTGTGTGTGTGTGTGAGAGAGAGAGAGAGAGAGAGAGAGAGAAATTTTTCTTTTTAACGTTTTTAATAATCATTTCCTCTCTCTCTCTCTCTCTCTCTCTCTCTCTCTCTCTCTCTCTCTCTCTCTCTCTCTCTCTCTCTCTCTCTCATTTCGTGTCAAGAGAGAAAGTGGTAGAGATGCGTACGTGTGTGTGTGTGTGTGTGTGTGTGTGTGTGTGTGTGTGTGTGTGTGTGTGTGTGTCTGGCGGCTGCTGTGAATAAAAGCTCCTGTTTATCTTTGTACGGGAGATAAAAGGATACAGGCTGCGTACATTCATTTCGGCCGCAATTGAGGAGGACATTATTCCTTTACACTGCAAATTAAGGGGCGCCGCTTGTCGCTGGGAGGACTCTTGTTGTTTTCCACTTCTCTTGTTTCCTTATGTGATGGTGTATTCAGTTTTTTTTTTTTTTTTTTTTTTTAAGGATTATTTGTGTTGTTGATGTTTATTTTACGTGGTTTTCAGTTCCCTTTTTTGTCTTTTCTTTTTTTTTCATTTCTTTCATTTATCTCTGTCGTGAATGTTTTTCTTTTCCTCTTTTTTTTTTTTTTTTTTTTGTTTCCACGATTTCTATTTGTGTTATTTTATTTCCCTCTATTTTTTTTTTATATCTCATTTTATCTCTCGGTCTTTTTTTTTTTTTATCTATTTTCCTTTTTATTTATGTTTCCATGCCTCCTATTTGTGTTATTCCATTCCTTTTTTTTTTTTTCTTTCTCATTCTATCTCTCGCTCGTCTTTTTTTTTTTTTTTTTTTTTTTTTTTTTTTTTCTCCCTCTCTATCTCCATCTCGTGGGTTCTGTTTTCTGTTTCCTATTCCTCTGTGTGATTGTTTCCACGACTGTTGTTTTGTCTCCCCCACTCCACCCACCCCTCCCAACCCCAGTTATGTTTTTCTTTCTCTTTATTCTCTATCTGTGTCTTTCGTGAATGTTCTTTTGTGATTTCTATGTCTGATTGTTCCGTTAGGGGGAAGAGGGAGTGTCGTGGTGTTGTTGTTGTTGTTGGTGGTAGTAGTAGTAGTAGTAGTAGTAGTAGTTGATGTTGTTGTTGTTGTTGTTGTAGTGGTTAAAGTAGTAGTAAGAGAGGGAGGACAAAGAGGACTGTATGTATAAGTAGTGGTATTGGTGTTGGTTGTAGTAGTAGTAGTAGTAGTAGTAGTAGTAGTAGTCGCAGATTTTCTTTTAAAGGTTTATTTTATTCTATGGTGAATGTAACACAGATGATATCACAAGCTGGTGCTCTTCCCGACCCCAGCTCCCATTATGTGCCCCTTGAGTGGCTTTCTATATAATCTTCCTCCTCTCCATTAGGCCCAATTTGTGACGTATTCAAGAGGAGCGTGACGAGGCAACTTCATTCAGTTTCACTTTAACATTTTTCATATCTTCGCTTGTTTACGTGATACTGTACGTGTTTGTGTGTGTGTGTGTGTGTGTGTGTGTGTGTGTGTGTGTGTGTGTGTGTGTGTGTGTGTGTGTGTTTTTTTTTTTTTTTTTTTTTTTTGTACTTATATTTGTCATCTCCATTTATGTTTCGAAAGCAACTGTCATCCTCATGCTAAGACTTCATAAAAATTCCGCTCAGGCATGTTCTGTTAGTGAACTAGAGGATAAAATGTCCATAGCCAGTCATGTCTTGGAAGGAAAATCCAAGACGTGGTTTAAGCAATTTTTAAATCCCAATGGCTCTTAGGTACGGTTTGGAGAGTAGAAAAGAAATAAGTCTGCTTCAAAAGGACACTGAGAATATGAGATAGATATGGAAGAAGAAAAAATGTTCTCCAGTTTACGAGTCTTTACTATATCGCCATTCTGTGTAGTCCAAACGAAACAGAGTCCTTGTAAAATGCATAGAAAGGAAAAAACAATACCTTTCACCAGTTATGACAGGGAAAAGTAGCAGTAAGGAAACAAAGGAAACAGTAGGTGATGAAGTCCAGCGTTGACACTCGCGGCCACAACAGAAGGCAAGAAGTCAGTCACGCCAACACGGACCGACCCAAAAGAAACTCTGGAAACTGAAGGGCGGCGATGTTGTTGAGGTGTGTCACAAGCCCTCCGCCATCCTCTTTAAGGGCGTATGGATGGGAAAGGTGGAGAGGGATACGGCACCAGGGAGAAGAAGAGAGAAAGCGATAGGAACATGTGGATGGAGGGAGAAGTGGCAGGAAAGGAGGGAAATGGAGGTTAGGAAGGAAGTAGGCGGCAGAAATCAACCTTTACCTCCCGCGTTGGAATTACTACTTGATGGAATGAACTGACGGTAACAAAGGTATTTACGGAGTTGCCTTCAAAGTGCGCGGAAATGACCTTGGGAAACCCGTGCCTTTGAGTGAAGGAAATAGGGGAAGGATAGTGTTTCAGATGGAAGAGAAGGGAAGGGGAGAGTTAAGGTAAGGGAAAGCAAGGGGAAAGCAAGGCAAGGCAACAAGGAGGTTGTGTGGAAATATGTGAGAGAAGATTGGCAAACTAAATGGATTTCAGAAACGAAAAAAAAAAAGGACGGAAGGAAGGGCTGAGAGGCGAGAGAAGAGGAAGAGGGATTAGGACAAGAGGAAAGTGAGGGGAAAAACAGGAGAGGAGAAATTCGGTGAGCGGAGAAGAACGGAGAAAGATTAAAGATTAGGGATGGAAGAGAGAGAGAGAGAGAGAGAGAGAGAGAGAGAGAGAGAGAGAGTCGGTGTCCCTCGCTTTTGTTTTACGGTCCAGGAGCTGAACAATAAAAGCCTATTGGACCGAAGAGGGAAAAAATATTTCCTTCTTCGTCGAGAAAATTACAAATCCAACTGCGACGAGAGAGAGAGAGAGAGAGAGAGAGAGAGAGAGAGAGAGAGAGAGAGAGAGAGAGAGAGAGAGAGAGAGAGAGAGAGAGATGTTTTAAGTATAATGATATTGTGTTGATTCCCTGTGTGTGTGTGTGTGTGTGTGTGTGTGTGTGTGTGTGTGTGTGTGTGTGTGTGTGTGTGTGTGTTATTGAATGGAGTGGAATAAATGCTGTTAGAGAGGTGTATTAATACTTGAAATGGATGAAATACGCGTGGATTTAGCCTTTTTTTTTCACCCGGTTTATTGAAATACTGATACAGACTTGATAATAGTGTTTGCCTCGATGGTGGTGGTGGTGGTGGTGGTGGTGGTGGTGGTGGTGTGGTGAGTGAGTGGTGAGGGTGGTGGTCCTGATTGTCGTTAGTGCAATTGACAATGTTGATGTTTGTTGTTTGTTATTTTGGTTTCTTGTTCGTATTCTTGTTTTATTTATTTTTATTTATGTTGGTGACTAATATTATTCGCGTATTTTTAAGGCATTTCAGTTCTTCTTTCTTTCTTTCTTTATTCTTTTCTCTCTCTCTCTCTCTCTCTCTCTCTCTCTCTCTCTCTCTCTCTCTCTCTCTCTCTCTCTCTCTCTCTCTCTCTCTCTTTCTGTGTGTCTGTCTGTCTGTCTGTCTTAGCATTATTATTTAACGGCAATCTCGTACAATCTCAAAAAAAAAAAATATATATAGACCAATTACCTTTAGGCTTTTAGGAACGAAAATAATAATAATGATAAAGAATGACAAGAACAACACCACACAATACTCCACTATACCACCACCACTACCCCCACCACCACCACCGCTCTTGAATACACCATTACTGCGTTCCACCTAATTGAGTTCGCGTAGGAGGACGAGGAACAGTGAAATTCTCCCTGTGACTATAGACGGGAGGCAAGAAACGGCTCCAATACGAAGGGAGGGCTTGTTAAGGGGCGAGAGAGAGAGAGAGAGAGAGAGAGAGAGAGAGAGATGCGGAGGCTGGTTCTGCGGCAGTCACTGTAAGCTTTGCCAATCCGATAAGATTTTCTCTAGCATTGAACGTTGTAAATCCAGCATCTCTCTCTCTCTCTCTCTCTCTCTCTCTCTCTCTCTCTCTCTCTCTCTCCCAATTTAATGTTTCTGCCATCCAACACAAATTGGGCGAGGAGAAAGATCGTTGGATAAATAAAAATGGGACGGGAGAAGTGGTGGGGGGAGGAGGAGGTGGAGGAGGAGGAGGAGGTGGGAAGGGGGTGAAGGAAGAGGAGGAGAAACATAAAAGTCTAGTCTCCGTATCAAGACGCTGAGCTCAGAATTGCTCGCCTGATATTTTCACTAATACATTGAACTGAAATCGCTAAAATGTACAAATAAATAGATCTCTTTACTGCACTTTCTATTTCTCGTTTTTTCTTTTTCTTTTTTCGTTTATTTTTGTAGAGGAATACGTTAAGGAAGAATAGGTTGCTTGGAATACATTATGGAGAAAAGTGAAGAGGAATAAGTGAGCTTGGTAGAGGAAAGAAATGAGTATAATGTGTACAGGATAAGTAGGGAGAGAAAATAGTGTATACGTATGTGTCTTTTTTTATATCAATTTGAGCTTAATACATTACTTTATGAATACTATTAGATCGGAGAAGTTTTTCCTGGCCTGGTGCATTGTGACGAGGCTCTTGTACTGACCCATAACAAGAGAAGGGATCATTGAGCGGTCACAGTTGGTTTTACATTACACGATATGCTGATAAAAATTTACAATGCAAAATATATACCTTTGATTCATCTATACCTTTACACACCTCGGAATTATTACCGATGGACTAACATTTTTTAGATCGTGATGTTAATGACAGTTGGTGGTGATGGTGATAGAGGATAAGATTTTTTTTTCTTTTTTATGAATGACAGTTTTGGTGGTGATGGTGATAGGCAATTAAAAGTTGTTTTTTTTTTTTTTTTTTTTTTTTTTTTTGAGATTGTGAATGACAGTTGGTGGTGATGGGTGTGATGTTAATGTCAGTTGGTGGTGATGGTGATAGAGAAATAGAAATTGTTATTGTGTTTTTGAGATTGTGAATGGCAGTTGGTGGTGATTCAGGCTGTGATGTTAATGACAGTTGGTGGTGATGGTGATAGAGAATTAAGAAAGATATTGTTTTTTAGATTGTGATGATAATGATGGTGATAGATGATTAGAAAATATTATTGTTTTTGTGTTGGTAATTGTAAAGTTTGCTTGTAATGTAGTACAACATTATGTAAGCACTTGGCAACATAGGGAAATGAGGGAAAGTGTCAGTAACCATTAGGTCTACACGTGGCAATCCCTGTGTAGAATATTCTTGCATCCACCAATCATCCCTATTCAGAAATTTGTGTAATCTTTGAAAGTTCCCTTTTTGTAAGTTGCAATAGTAGCAACGATAGTAGCAGTAGTAGTAGTAGTAGTAGTAGTAGTATTTATTGTAGTAGTAGACGTTTATTGATATTGCCAGAACGCTACGTCGTTTATACACACACACACACACACACACACACGGCCCGGTAGCTCAGTGGTTAGAGCACTGGCTTCACAAGCCAGAGGACCGGGGCTCGATTCCCCGGCCGGGTGGAGATATTTGGGTGTGTCTCCTTTCACGTATAGCCCCTGTTCACCTAGCAGTGAGTAGGTACGGGATGTAAATCGAGGAGTTGTGACCTTGTTGTCCCGGTGTGTGGTGTGTGCCTGGTTTCAGATCTATCCGAAGATCGGAAATAATAAGCTCTGAGCTCGTTCCGTAGGGTAACGTCTGGCTGTCTCGTCAGAGACTGCAGCAGATCAAACAGTGAATTACACACACACACACACACACACACACACACACACACACACACACACACACACACACACACACACACACGCCCGGTAGCTCATTGGTTAAAGCGGTGGCTTCACAAGCCAGAGAACCGGGGTTCGATTCCCCGGTCGGGTGGAGATATTTGGGTGTGTCTCCTTTCACGTGTAGCCCCTGTTCACCTAGCAGTGAGTAGGTACGGGATGTAAATCGAGGAGTTGTGACCTTGTTGTCCCGGTGTGTGGTGTGTGCCTGGTCTCAGGCCTATCCGAAGATCGGAAATAATGAGCTCTGAGCTCGTTCCGTAGGGTAACGTCTGGCTGTCTCGTCAGAGACTGCAGCAGATCAAACAGTGAAAACACACACACACACACACACACACACACACACACAGAGAGAGAGAGAGAGAGAGAGAGGTGGAGGTTCATGTTACCTAGTCACATGAATACTTATTTACATTTATATATTTTCTGAAATTCTGCATCATTTTATTTTTTCCTAGCGCTTCTTGAGTTTCATTTCAAAAGCTCTTAAAAGGCTCAGCACATGTAATATTCTCGTTCTTGCTTAATATTTGTTTCATTTCCATTTTCATTTAGTCATTTTCTTCTTTAGTTTTGTATGAGAAAAACTACACGGAATGTTCTGCGTTATATATGCATATTTTCTTTTCCTGCTTTTTCTTTTTTCTTTTTTATGAGGAATGATGCATACTATATTCTATGTCACGAATGCTTCTTTCTCTCAAGTGATACATAGTTTTTGCTTTTCATTCTTTTCATTACATTCATTTCTTTTCCTCTGCTTTTAATCTTTTTTTCCTTATGGCTTTTTTATTATTTATTTATTTATTTGTTTATTTATTTTTACTGAGATCCGCCTCGTGCAATATTCTACTTAACTAATATTTCTTTTCTCCATGTGTTACGTAAGTGTAAATTCTTTATTCCCTTTTCTTTTAGT